>NW_009260610.1:1363627-1452595 GCF_000687185.1 Egretta garzetta
TGCTCCTTACGCTGTCAACTTAGTATCTCTCTTTTCTCAGGCTCAACGTCACAAGTGAGACAAATTCCCACCAAATTTGCCAGCCTTTTCTCAAAGCCTCCATCACAGTCCTGGGACTCTTGCTGCCAGGCTGGAGCCTAATATGGGGCAAAAGCAACAGCCTTTCTCCCACCGAGACCAGACGTTTCAGCAGACACCCATTAAGCAAGAGTCTAAACCCATTAGACAAACACCTTCACAGCATCCTGAACCATGGCATCACCACAGTACAGACCTGATGCTGACACAGGCAGGCTTTGGACCACTCAGTCGTTACCAAGAGGACCATCTTGTTGGGGGCAGTGAGGGTTGGCTGTCCCTGAGGGGCAGGCAAGCTGGGAGGAGGCTCAGGCAGCACTGATGGCCATGGTCTGAGGCAAAATGGGCGCCCAGGTGAGGCTGCGCAGGGTCGTTAGGCCTATCGATACCACCAGTGCCCTAATGCAGCCTTGGTCCTCAACCTGGCACAGGACCTTATAGAAATTGACTGCAGCTCAAAAGCCACTATCTGACCATTCTTGCCACAACAGAAAGCCACTGATTGTCCATTTCTCCATCACGTATCAGTTTCCTGGGATACCTCACCTTTTGTTGCTATCCTCCCCAAGCTGAGGTGTGTGAAGGGGGGGAATGTCTCAATCATGGTAAAAAGCAGTAAGAAGAGAAGTTTATAAAAACTTTATTTCAGCTGTTTTGCAGACTGAGTTACACTTTCTTTATTACTCGTTGTCTGTGCCCTCACGTGGAATCAACTTCTGAGAGACCCATCAGCATCCCTGCTAACGACTCCCTCCATCCAGCCCTCCTACCTCTTCAGAGGCTTCAATATTATTCTTGTCAGAAGCCAAGTACAAGAAAGAGCATGCACCCCATACCAACCTAATCGTTCCCTCTGATGAGTAAGAATTTTTCCACTGAGTAGAGTGGAAGACTGTATTCTTACTGAGAGCATCTCATGTACTAAAACAGCACAAATTCATCATCAAGATGATGATGATGATGATGGTGATGGATGAATACGTAGTTGCTACATATCACACTTTCATCAATAGATGTCTAAGCACTTCAGTAAAATGGTAAGCATCACGTTAGATCACTCTTTCAGATGGCACATGAAAGAAGAGAGTTGCTCTGGTAGAATCAGAAGGACAGCAGTAGAACTGGGGATAGAAAACAGGTCTCCTAAATACCAAACCTGTTCCTTATCCACCCAGCAATGTTTTCCTTCTAGGGTGTTTC
Organism: Egretta garzetta; assembly: GCF_000687185.1. NCBI lineage: Eukaryota > Metazoa > Chordata > Aves > Pelecaniformes > Ardeidae > Egretta > Egretta garzetta. The sequence goes on from NW_009260610.1 coordinate 1,364,906, forward strand.
CCTACACACAACATTTACATGAATTTTTGATAGTATAAGGCTTTTTCAGGTTAACTTTATAGTTACAAATGCAAAAGAGTTTGAAATGTGCTGCCTGAAATACCATAATTTACTTCTTGGTTCAGTATTGTTTACCAGCACCATTTTTCATAATCTTTGAAAATGTTAAAAAAAGGGGGGTAACAGTTTGAGCATCTGGTTTGTCATAAAATGGAACATGTTTACCTAAAAATGAAAGATTTACAAACGTTTTTAATGTTTCTATGGAAACCCAAAAATCACAAACCACTTGTGTCAGAGCTGTTAACATAGGAATGACACATATTTTCTCCATATATATGTAAAAACATATTCCCAGCAGAAAAATCCTGTTCTCATTTTAAAGAAAATGGAAGTGACAAAATCTTTTGAAATCCAGGACCATTTCTTAGCCATGGGCCAACAGCAACAGGAAAGAGTCAGCATCACAGGACACTGCCAAAATCCCTCATAATCTGAATCTTTGGTTTCTCTCTCAGTGGTCTATTTCTTACATTTGCTATCTAACAAGCCATCACATCGAAGGCATTTCAACATATAAAAATACTTATTACAAACTACCTCACCTTCATCCCAAACAAGAGCACAAAACAATTTTTTTTGCTGGTTTTTTTTCAGCTTCTCTCTTTTTTAAGTGCTCTCATATGAGGTCAACAGATACTTAAAAGTGAGGGGATCTTGCTTCAGAAAAAGTACTGCCTTTATGAAGAAGCTATTTAGTTCATTTGATGTGGCAAAAGAAGCTTAAATTTATACATGCAAAAAATCTCATCACAATCAAGAAGCCAAAATGTACACAAAATTGCACATGTACAACCATACTCTAGCCTGAGTCCCATTTACTTCTGGGCATCTCAGTGAGAATTCTGCATTGGGCACACAGTTATACACTAGAGCCAAAGAGAGAGACCTGGGCATCTCCACTGTTCACCAGTTGGAAAGAATCAGCCTTTGGTCATGATCATATATTTCTGCCTACTATAAAGGGAACGTGGAGCAACCACAACCCTAATTCAGAGACTTCCTTGAAACAGGGGAGATGGATATAGTCAGGTCAGCACTTGTGCTAACAAAACTCTTCTGCAAGAACTGTCAGACCTGGAACAAGCTTGTCCAAAAAGGGAAAAAAAAAACCCAACCAGTGTTTATAGTGGATTAAAGGCTTTAGGAACCTATAATTGGCACTGTAAGACTAGTCTCTGAACTTGGAAATAATTTTATTTTCACCTATAGAACTTTGGACCTCATATTGAGAAGTACCTGAACTCACCAGAGTGCCAAGTAAGGCTAGCGGGTAACCTACATTTCTTGCAGCCTAAAGAATCAGTTTATAAACATTTAGGTAAGTAAATATGGTTGGCAACTTTAATTTAACCCAGTTTAGCCCTAGATGTCTAAAACCATTCATGAAAACTTGACTTCAAGAATTAGAACCCTTATTTCTATTTGCCTTGATTTCCTTATCTCTAATACAAGACTAATGAGACTTATGTGTTTTGAGATATATGTAAGCAAGAGCAATCCATAAGCAGTAACATCATCATTAAAGAGACCTGTAGTATCTGAACCCATGCTTCAAATGGTTTCAGACAAACCATCCAGACAAAGTATTTGCATGCTTCTTTGGAAAAAAATAAAAATGTGTGCTTAGCCTGTGAAAAATATGATGAAAAAGAGAGCAAAATGTGGATGACACGCTAAACTGAGTCACTTGTATATTTTATTGTTTCACACAGTATTACCCGAAATAGCTTTTCTTACCACAGTCCCCTCCAAACCAAACCATCACATCTGCAAGTTTAAAATAGCATTAGCTTTTTTTTTTTTTTTTTTTTTTTTAAATTCATGAGGACAAGACTTGGCAACCAGTCCACGAACACAGACTCTGGTCTACCTCAGAAGGAAAGTTTTCATCATTCCCCTCAAACAAAATTCAGAACAACAGATGGAACTTAAGAGGTACAAATCAGGGAAATTAAAAAGCGCAATATGTAACTTGTGTAGCATTTTTTTTTTTTTTTTTTTTTTTTTTTAAATACAGGCCATAATGGTTCTGGATATTAACAACTGGTATAAAGGGTGGAATTCCCCTCATCTGCTTTCAGATACCTCACAGTTTAATGGCTTGTTAAAGCTAGTAATATAAGCTCCCTTTAACGTCAACAGAGAGAAAGAATCCTGCATAAATAAATTAGAATGAAGTGCACTTAAGAGCATGCATGCTTTAGATGAGACTAGGTGACCAGACTAGACACCTAATTTTTAGATGGATAAAGTTAAGTGAAATTAATTCTTTTCCATCCTTCTACCTCAATCAGATTTCTTGTCTTACAAGATGCTGAAGATCATTACATATGCAATTTCTGCGAATCCTATGTTACTTTCACTAGTATGGCAGGTAGCAGTGTTGGTTTAGGTATTACAGTCTTTATGGAACTGCTGGAGTAAACCCAGGGATTAAGAGTCCAGTGAGGACAATGCGAACAACGTGCTGTTCTTCTGGAGAACGAGAATTTGTATTTCCATGATCATGCTAATCTTGCTAACAAGGGCCTCTGAAAGTCTAGCTCAACTCGAGATATTTTACAACTGTCTCATAATACGTATCTGAGCACATTTTTCTGAGACAGATTGAGCAGCATAAACTCATACGAATTAATGCAAATACTCTTCCTGAAAACAGCGGCAGTAGTAATGTGAACAAATGCTTGCTAAAATAAGTCATCTAAAATGTGACACATGAAGGTTGCCACCTATCAATCAGAGCTCTTGAAAAAGGCAAGGTTGAGCATTTAGTCTTCCTTCTGTTTCCATGGTTATTTTAAGGTCTTTAAATGACCACTCCAGTGAAATTAAATTAAACATAGAATTTTCTTTTAAACACAGCAAACACCACGCTTCAGGAAAGAAACGTGCTATCTGTAACTTCATTCAACACTAACTTTCCTATACCCATATACACATAACAGGTTTATAAATTATCATATTGACACCTTGCTCCCTGGCATTTACAATTAATGTTTTATTAGTCATAACCCAAATACAATATATTAGGACTCCTAACGGACCTCTGCTATACTGGAAACAGTAAATATAAAAAATTACTATTGTAAAACTAAGGATGTGATGATGCCATATCTCAAAATCGGGATACTGAAGTACAAAACTTTGTTTCAGTACAGTTTCAGCTAGCCAAAATGAGGGCAAAATTGATCTCTAATCAACCCAGCTTTCAGATGTAGCAATAACATACTGAAATCCGTTACTGTTATTTCTTTGCATATTCATGAACATTGCCACCAGTACAAGCATCAAAATGCACACCGGAGAACTGATCAGATTGCCACCAAAAAACTGCTTCAGAATAGAAGTGAAAATGGAAGTAAAGTTGTTCCCCCCAAAAATCCAAAATTTGCTTATTTGCTTTCACATATCTGTGGATATTTTCTATGTTTATTTTCTCCTCTCATTAAGGATGTTGTCCTTTATTATTAATTAAATGGAAAATATCCATAGCCAGTGATTGAATTACCCCAAAGTACCTGCTTAAAATGATCGATATTGATCAAACTAAAGGGTACAAAGTACCGCTAGTCTTCTTAATGTAAGTGATTTGGCTCAAGAAACGTTTTGATCAAATTAAGTGGAGGATCTAATTAACCTGTGATTACATTAAGTGGAGGGCAAGCCGTATAGGCATAAATCCCATACACATTGAGATGAAACTAATAGGAATGCACATATTTACAGAGGCTGCCAGGGGAAAGCATGCAATAAATTCAGCAAAGAAAAAAGGTCACAGAAAGAAAGGGAAAATAAAGCATGAAGGGATTAGAATACAGAAAGAAGATAAATACAGCCACAGATAATGATTACCATTGGAAGGGCATTAGCCAAGGCTGGGAGATTAAAGACTGTGAATACACTGGAGTATGAAAAAAATTCTTCCAGATTAAAAATCTAATGCAATGCAAAACTCCGTCATTCAGATTGAAATAGAATTCCAGAAGCTACAAAACAGGCTCTTAGACAAGGTCAAATTGGATATGTCTTTAACTTGTACCTCATGGGCAGCACGTGATTAGATCAGTGGTAGGGACAAGCTGCTAACCCACAACACAGGCAGACAAACCCAATGCCTTTCCTGCATGCAGCGGATCCTTGCTGTGTGGGAATTGGGGTGTTTCTGGCTCTATACTCACTGAAGAGCCTTTTGCAAAAATTCAGACAGTCAGATACCCCTCCCTGCATGATCCGCTACCTTATTTGCTTCTGAGGGCTCTGAACAGAATCAACACAACCTATTCCCAAAGAAGCCTGCATATTTTCCACCCACTGCCACAATCCTAACACAGCAAGGCTGGAACAATAGAAGTAAGGGCTCTTCGTGACTCCACACCACCCAGTGTTGGAACAAAATTATCTGTCTCTGAAAAGCTGGTTTCAAAATTAGCATCCCATTTAAAGGAATGAAGAAATTTTAAGCTGGATGTAAATCAAGCAGCAATCCCAACACCAGTTTATATGTCCTTATCTCATAAAGACTTGCTTTTTTCTGAAGTTTTTAAGAAAGAATCGATAGCATTGTGCAGCCCCCAAAAATTAAGTCTATCTTTGTCTTTTTCCCTGATTAGACCGTAATAATACATCAGTCTTGATCCTGTCAGCTGGCATTCTGAAACCCCACTAGTTCTGCCAATATGAAATCCAGGGGCACATATGCAAACTTTGTTTAAACATTTTTGATACATTTCTCAGATTAAAACAATGGGGAAAGATAATTGGCTGTAAATTCTTCAAGAACAATAAAATACAGATATGGAACTTAATGACACTATAGAAATTCATATATTTCTGCCAGATACTTATAACAGCAAATCATTACTTAAAAGCACCATTCCAGAAGCGATACTTCCATTCTGCCAAGGCACTGGTAGTTTTTTCAGACAGTACTCTCTACAGATTATCTTACTGTGCTCAGGCAAACATTGCCCAGAATTTGGAGTCTCCCCTGAAGTGCAAGATGATCATTTAGAAGATACAAGCCCCATAGTATTTCAAGGCTCAGTGGTTATGCATGAGACACATAGGTGTCTTCCTCAAACTTGCCTGCTCCAAGACCGTTGGCAATTATCTTAAGCTCCAATTTTACATAGCAACTCTACTTCCACATCCACTGGCAATTTTCCACTGCCTCAGTCACCTTTTTCAGGAGTTTTGGAGGCTTGCAATAACTACAGCAGACAGCGGACTTAGTAGGTACTCAGCATTTTCAGCTCACAGATTTAAGGCATCTCTGAAAGAACCTTAAATAAGGAAGTTCTTTGAAAACTTCTGGCTTTCATCATCCAGGTACACTAAAACAAAAAAAAAAAAAAAAAAAAAAAAGGCAGCTTTGGCTAAAGATATCCAAGCTAATGCTAAATTAAAGTGACTTCAGATATCCAAATTTGTGTAAGCTATTTTAGTGCCGTGCTTTGCCTGGGATAATTAAATGCTGCTGAAAACTGCAGATATAGCTTAGGTAGTTCTACATGGCAACACATTGTGCATGGTACATGTTTCCTTTGTTTCTTGATTTCCTCATCCGTGAAGTCAGTGGTGGCTACTATAATCTTAATTTCTGAGGTAATGTATTTAGATGAGAACTGTCATTTAGTGGAAATAATCTTAATTGTTTAAGCATAGTATTTCTTTATGTGATTTGCAGAAAGCTTAATTAAAAAAAAAAAAAAAAGAGAGAAAGCTTAAGGTCTAGTTTGGAGTTAAAGTCCAGAGACATCTCATTTTACACAAAAACTTTTGTTTCTTCCCCATTCTGCTTTGTGTCTCTAGGAATGCTCAAGTCGTGATTGGAAGCAGAAGGGCCACAATACTTTCTGACAACACATGTACTTTGGACATATGCAGAGAGTTATTAAAACATAAATCCTTTAGAAAGAAACAGAAAAGCCTTCAAAAACTGAGTCTTTTTCAGATGCTTTTCAGACCGATTTTGTTGAGCCACATAGATCAGAAAGTTCTGCTGAGCTCTAAACAACTCCATGAACTTATGTGCTTACGCTGTGTCTGATGCTGACTTTGAAAAGCATTCCCAGGTGCTAACATTCTTTTTTCTTCTCCTCCCTCTCCTCTCTGTTAGAACTGAGGTCTAACGATAGTGAAATTATGCACATTAAAATTATGCTTCTCTGAGTGATGATAGAATAGATAATACAGTTGTAAAATTCATGGATGTCAGCAGCTTGGAGGGGGTGCAAGTACTCTGGAGTACTTGTAGGGAAGGAGTAGAATTCAGAATGATTTTGACACATTGGGGAAAGGCTGTGGAATCAACAAGATGAAATTCAAATCAATATGAGTACAAAGTACTACACTCAGAAAGCAAAAAGCAAGGCACACATAAAAATATGAACTAACTGGCCAGGAAATAGGAGAGCAGAAAGCTGGAAGGTTTGGGAACACTATAAAAAGTGCATCGATCAGCACTGTGATACAGCCTTGTAAATAAGGCACATCCATTTAAAATCAGGGTGTTATACATATGACCCAGGAAATGCACTTTTTTTCAGGTCCTCTCCATGCTCACTAGGTTCAGCTGAGTTTAGCATATCCAGTCTGGGAAACACAGTTTCCAAACATTGAACCTAAGAAAGAGCAACAAGAGATTTGAAAAATGTGCCCAGAAAAGTAAAATAATTGAGCTTGCTTTCTTTAAGAAAGGAGAGAGCATGAAGGAATTAATAATGATCTTCTAATAATTAAAAAGCTGTGGGAAAAGGGGACATCTGTGTTAGAAAGAGGTCCTCCTTAAGAAGAGGGTCTCCATACTTAATAAAGACTGGAGAGGGCATGTCTTGGTTACTGTACAGCTAGGGAAATTTGGACTGGATATTGAGATATATAGCTGCAACATCTCTGGGAATGTTGAAGAATTTCCTTCACTGGGGGTATTTAAAACTAGCCTGGACAACAATCAAGGTAGATTAGACCCTTCCTCACTTTGTGAGGAGGAACATGTTGGCCCTTTCTACATGCTATTAGGGGTGATACCTCCACTAGTTGTGTTGCTTTAAACGACCTAATTAAACTATTTTATAAAATAGCATTTCGGGTACCTCAGTACTTGAGCCATCCACCTTAAGATATCTGTCTCCAGGGATGCAGCTTCTGGTGGACTGCTACCCAGTACTTTCTGAGAATCAGAACATGTTCATTATGCAGAAAATTCAGCTAGTCAGAGTCATAGCCAAGTCTGAAAACTTGACACATTTTTTAATATTCTAATAATGCATTAATATGGATTTTTGATTGGTTACATTGTGTTCATAGTGATTATTCCTTCTTCAAGCTAGTAGGCAATAATGGTCACAGGCAACGTGGGGTTTTTTTTTGTCTTTTGCAGTCAAAGAGATTTACTCCTACACAAAATAACCTCTTTTTTGCAATGAATAGCAGCACTGAACAATTGGATTGGAAATCATAGTGCATAATCAACTCCAAGACTCAAACGGCAGAATCTCTATTGTTCTTTCCTGAGCAGACAAATCAAGATCTCTGTTATCTTTTAAGTATCAAAAATTGTGCAGTGAAGATATTAATTTTCCATTAATAGGCATGGAATTATACATCTGGCTGCTGTCAGCTGTTTTATGTTACTGGAACAATGAATTAACCTTACACCATGCTGGCAACTCTGCAAAATTATATATTATATCAAGAGCATACCTTTCCCAACTCAGATGATTGCAATAACTTTGTATCATAAAACCTTATAAAGCAGTTTAATCTTCTTTTATGCATGAAGTAACTTAATCTTTTCATATAGTACCAGTTCATTTCTGTACATCTAATAGTAACAGCAGCTTAATACAAGGTGTAATAATATTTTTCACTTCATCTCTTCTGGGCTGCAGAACTTGTTGCAGCCTCTTCAGTTCCCTACGACAGTTCTATTGGTTTCTTCCCTGTAATTTGTTATACCCCAAGCAAAATTGGCAGGTGCCCTGCCAACAATCAGGAATATTTGAGGGGTCCCAAAAAGATCTCTGGTTTTCCACTTCATTGCACATAATCATGGTTTCCATGACCTTCATGACACTTTACCACATGCCCTGAAACAAGGAGGAGAACTAGGTAACAAACCTAAGGAAATGGCTAAAACTAAACACATTATTTATCTGGGTTCTCATGACAGCCATAGATTAATGGACAAATGACTCCAGACAATTTATCTTCTGTTTAACTTCTCAGACAGATTTTTATTCAGACCTTTGTATCTTAACTCCTTGTTCCTCAGAAGGTACCTACTTTTCTGACTAATTTCCAACTAAGGGACATGTAGAAACATTCTTGCAATTGCTTTGAGTTTATTCTCACTGACAAAAGCAAGGTGTTAATAGCTAAACTAGGACAATAAACAGTGCATTGACTTCTTTAGCGTAGAGCAGTCCTTTGAATTTTCCGTATGCAATTATTAACTCCTGTGTCTTACACTATTATCTCTACCTGTGGAGAATAATCAGCCCCTTATCCTAGTACTTAATGTTATATACACTTAACACTGTTAGACTTCAGTGCAAATGATTTGATGTTTATTCCATATGCAATTTTAACTTACCTTCCAGGCTCATTCTTTTTTTCCCAACTATGTATAAACAACTGCATATACAGCTGTGTACTAGCAGGATGGCTGTACCTGGGGCATTCTGATTCTGCATATGTAGTACCAGTTTCTTAGGAGGCAGAAGGATTTTTTTTTGTTTGTTTGTTTCTTTTTACATGGTTTCAAAGAAGGGGCTAGAAGCATAAAAACAAAGGCAAATTTGGGGGAAGGAATCATTCACTTAAGATGTTCCTAACCCTTTCAGAATAGTCTGTAATGTAACACTCACACACGACACTTAACTTGGGGGAAACAGTGAGGAATCAATATTGAGTTCCAGTCCGTTAATTTTTCTTCCCTCTAGCACCCTTTCCTGATCATATCCAAACCACAAACCGTATTCTGGCTTGTGGTGTGGTTGGTTTCCATACGACATGTTGATATAACTAATTTTCATTCCCTATTCTGCTACAGAGATTGGGAACCAAACAAAATTTGAACTACAAAAATAATTCCTCTTTTGACTCATCCTGAACATAACTTGACTTCCTGTGCTTAGATGTAAGCAAGTTAAATGTTCTTTCTGTATTAATTCATAAAAACTTCAGCACATATCTATTTTAAATTGAAAGTGATGTGGTCTTAAGTTTGAGGTCTGTTCTGGATGGACTCCCACCCTCTGCTGCCACCCTCAGGAATGTTGATCTCACCCTGAATATCTGACCTTGCTCTGTTTTGGACAGAATATTTCTAGCCAAAGAAACCCTACATTTCCCCTCTCGTTGTCAGAAACAGATTTCTTACTCACTGAATATCTGGGCACTGGGAAGATTACTGGAGAACCATTCTTCTCAGACCCACTCACAGGGACCTAAATGGAAAAAAACTATGGCCAAGGCAGAAGTCCAGCATGTTTGCAGGTTTTGCTGCCTGTCTTTCAGAGTCTTTCACCAAACACAAGGAAGAAATTATTTTCCTCTCTTTTGGATTGCCAGATTTGGGTAGATTTTCATAACAACAGCATCCGATCCTCAAGCAAGACAATATTTCTGACACTAAGTAGAGATGTAGTTCAGCTTCTCAAATGATTGCAAGGTTGTTTCCCATCACCCCATAATAGAACAATACATTATCTTTAAAGTTCACATTCTAAAACCAAACAAGGTTCATTTTCATATATTGAACCTTCCCCTCATTTCTTTTTTAGTTTTTTGGTTTTTTTTCTTTTTAGGATTTCTAAAAAATTTGGTGTAAGAAATAGCCAGGAAAATTCCAGGCCTACTAGTAAAATCTTGACAAAACTGTGAACAATGGACAAATTGATTCCAGAATAGAAATCCTTACTGCAAGTTCCACAAACAATATGACATACACTTTGACATCTAGATATCACTTTTTTCCAAAGAATTCCTGTTAAATGAATTGTTTGAAAGACGTAGGAAGTAATTGCTGTCTTAATAACTTGTACTAAGAAGCAGTAATCCACTTGATATTAGCAATTACAATCAAACCATTTCAGTACAAATTGATATACTTGATATTATACTATTTTACTAAAAAGTCCTTCTGTCCCTCCTGTTTTAGTTCCTGGGCTACACATTCCCTTGTTTTCTGAGGTGGAAGTCAATAGAAATTACACATGAAGAATTAGGACAGCATACTGGTCTCTAAGGAGTTTGGATGCCCCAGGCAACCTGGAAGTCATCCATCCTTCCTTGTTTTCAGTCCCTCACACAGCAGAGATACTAAATGTTACACAGCTTTTAATATGCTGGTTCACATACATCTCTAAAGAATATGGATGTAATTGGCAGTTGCCTAAGAAAACAAAGGAAACAAAAATACACCCAAACTCATAAAAAATCATGACAGTAAACCTCAAATATTTGTTTTACTTTCTAAACCTGTGCCTCAAGCAGAATTGTGTCAGATGTCAAGCGTCATGGGAGAAAGACCACAAACTCTTTGTTTTAAGGTCAAGTTTCATAAAAAGATTGCCTTTTGCTTGTATCTCGGTGAAGGACAAGGTGGACGTACAAGCAATCAGAGGTCTCTTCTCATTATTACATCTCTCATGGTGTAACCTCCAGCAACCTGATTTAGTAAGCTGAACACTTAATGCCTATTTACCTGGCAAAATGCCATACAGAAATACCTAAGCTGGTATTTGAAGGCGCTGTCTTGTGTACTAGAAGCCATGTTAAACAGAATGAGCACACTGGGTCATATCAAAGGTTCATTTAGGCCACTAACCTCCTTCCAGTAGTGGCCAGCAGCATAAGCCCAGGAAACAGCACAGATACATAACTATTTCAGCTCCAGAATAGACTCTCACCCATCAGTGTTCTGGGGGGCAGGACTTTCAAGCCAGTTTGGTACCTTTGCCTTCCACAGTCCTCTGTAGTCTTTCCTTCCAGGAGTCTGTGCAGCTGTTTTTTAAGTTAGCATGAAGCCGAGAATCCAGGGATATTGTGATGGGCAGAGCACTGTGCTAATTGCCATTTCTTCATGTAGATATAAGTAAATTATCCTATGACCACATGTATACAGAGACCTAATGCAGGAGGTAGTTGGATATGAAATTCCTATGCACTCAGATGGCTGTTAGCATACCCAGTTTTCTGAACGGAAATGTTTACATAGATCATTTTGAAAGACAAGGACAAGGAGAGCAAGGAACTCTGATCTCCTGGAGGAGGAAAGTTCAGATCTGAAAAGGTGGGTTTATCTGTTTTGTTTGTAGAGTCATGACTATGGCCACAAACACATTTCACCATTTCCACGTTCCAAAGCTGAAGTATAGCAACATCAAATTAGAGCCAAAGAAATTAAAAATGGTTTCATTTAAACATAATTATATCATTAAATGTAATTTTTGTATTACACAAAAGGTTAATATCTTAGCAACTTATTGAAAGAATTTCTGTGAACCTCATCAAGAAAGTTAATAATTTAGATACCATATGAAGTATAAGAAAAATCCCTGTGACACATTTGTCTGTATAAAGCAGCAGTTTTCAAGGTTATTCCTTTCATATGTTGTAATAGAGGTGAATGCTGCTAAGTGGAGAACTGAATATATTTTGAGATTTATTATTTCAGTAATTGCATTTCAGGTGCTAATTAAAAGCAAAGCCAAGAAGAATATTTCAGAAGGGGATTAAAAAAGTGACTTTCTGAATATACATGTATACATGGTATACAGTACGCATACAATACCACTATCCAGAGCTTCCCTATCCAATATCTGAGAAGATGTGCATGCAGACATCCCACAAGGGAGATTTTTGGACCAGAAATGCTGCTGTTCCCCTGTATGGTGGGACCACAGAACACCAATCAATATACTACATAGTGCAACATTCTGGATGGGGCAAAGAAGCAATGAAGAGGTAGAAAAGCTAAAGGGGATTCTTGATTTTAGCTCATGCAAAGTACACCAAAGTTAAAATGCAAGGATTGCTACTTGTAAGCTCTAGAAAGGGGTTTGGAAGCCAGTTCTGGAAATGTGAAATAATTCCAGATTCATGCAGAAAGAGACTAGAAAGAACAGAAAACATAATTAAGGCACTCACAAAAAGAGAAATTGGAAAGTCTGGGTATCGGGGGGGAAAAAATGAAGAGAAAACTCAAGGAAAAATGTCACGGGACCCTTCTTTAATTCTACAGGAAGCTTACATCACATTCTCTAGACAGACGTGAGTCACGTAGATTATTAATCTCTAAGTGGAGGGAGAAGAAATAGTGTAGTGGCTTGGATAAGTTCCCTCCATTAGTAAGCAGTGGTATCCATTTACCACCACAATGTATTTGGAAAGTGTACGTGAGACTCCTATTTTCTGCCAAAGGGAGTTTAGCATTGTTTCAAATGTTCACCAAGAGAACAAGAAAAAAGATATAAGGATATGGGGATTCCAGGAACCATATTAATGTAGAATCTTATTTAGAGTTACATTTTAATTTAAGTCTCTTTCACGATCATTCCTTACATTGTGGCAACAAACTGTATACCTTTTCATCTCTTTTCCCTTTTCTTTCCTTGTTGCTGGCTGTAATCACCTCCAGGAAAAATGGAGTTATTACAGCAGGCTTTTCATCCTTACTGGGATTATGTTTATATTTTAAAGAAATGGTTTTGAACTAGGAGTAGTAATGAATGAAAGAGCAAAGTTGAATACAGGGAGAAAATAGCCAGGTAGCAGAGAAGAAGAAAGTCAAATGGGAGGTTAAAGATGACCTTATTAGTGAAAAAAACATTGTAGATTATTTTTTTATTCCTTCTTAGCCACAGATTAAAAAAATTAATGTTTTTAATTTTCTCAGTTCAGACTTTTAGTGCCTATATAAGCATAGAGAATATTGTAAATCTAAGTGTGACATTCTGCTTTTAAAAAAAAAAAAAAAAAAAAAACACACAACATTTTTTTCATTATCCTAATGGAAAAAATAATCTATTATCTATTTCCTGTATCCTGTCCTTGAGAGACTAGTTCTTAAACAAGATGTTAAATTGCCTTTGGTTGAAATACCAGCATAAACAAGAAAGTAAAGGTACAAAATATCAAGGCCAAAACCAAACCTCATATACAAAAATGGTGCAGTAGAAGATGTTGCTGGAATTCCTCATTATAATTTCTCTTGACCTTTGCCACTTTTTAAAAACACATACTAATACTAAATCCTCTTCCAGTTTTACCGTTTTCAGTGACCCATGTGGTCACTCTGAAGGCAACAAGGCCAGCCAGGCAGAGGGATAATACCTGGCATACAACTGAAGTCAACAGCATGCTTTATATAAGCACAGAAAGCTGGATCAGAGCTCAGTTGCATGTGATGGTACAGTAAAAGTAAGGGAGCTTTTTCATACCAGTTTACCACACAGACTGAGGAGTTTGATTGCTGCCTTGCGTTGGTTATGTTGCTGGGGCAAAATGAGATACGAAATGCAATCTACTTAGAAGAAATAATAGTTCCAATGGAAATCTCGGTTGTAATTACAAACTCATCTGTTATTTACATCTGAAACTGTGAAGAAAAAAAAAGAACATAAAGAGAGAGGGTCTGTTAACCAAAAGAACAGGGCAACACAATGTGGAACTAAAGTGAAGTTCAACTTGGTTTTCCCTTTGTGTAGGAGGAAACTTAAGTTAAAATACATAGGCACTTTTGCAGAAGACATCATTAACAGAAAGTGGAGGTTGCCTAGTGCTGCTCATCCAATTCTGGCTCAACTTAGACCTCTTCAATAGAGAATTAAAATACAGCTTTCAATATCACATTATATTGGTATTTTCACACTATGGTGTTCAGGGCATGAATTCCTTCCTTGCTGGCAAGATTACTCTGACTTTTCCTAGAAACATATTTTTAATATTAAAGACTATCAAAAATGTATTTTGAAAACAGTACAAGTTTTTCTACAAGCAGCAAAGAAGCTTTAGTCTCACAGAAGGAAGTTGACTTGAGTTAAGAGACATTGCCAATTCCCCATGGACCATGGCAGTTCTGACCTGACAGCAACATGTATTGGCCAATGAACATGTATTCTGTTGTCTGCTATTTATTTCTTTAGGTAAAAAAAAATTGCTTGGTAGAAATATCTGATCTGTTGGGAATAATTCCCTGCTTTCTGGATTCAAAGTTTTTTGGTTGGGGTTTTACTTCTTTCTTTAACATCATGGTAGCAACATCTGCAGTTAGTTCTCTCGTACATGAAAAGACATTGTAATTAAAAGTGTGTCCAAATGAAGAGATGGAATAAGTTTATTTTTCTCACTTCAGTGGCCAACTCATACTTAGGCCACACATTTTCCTCACATAAGCATTTTCAACTGCAGGAACTATAACAACAAGGATTTTTTTTTTTGTCCAGAATCAGTCCCAGTCTCTCATGCTATTCCTAGTTTCTGCAAACAGAGGGATTTTCAGAAGGGTTTTTCTTTACCAAATCCATATGAAACACAAAAACAGTCTCTCCCCATCTCAAAATCTTGCCTTAATAGTATTGTAAGATTCTTTCTTTTTCAATTGTTTACAATGAGGGAGAGGGATAGAGAAGAAATTGTCTGAAAATGGCATCGTGTGGCGCTTTCCAGGAGATGTCAGGAAGCTGGTACTCAGCCCGGTGGAAACCAGTCCTTGTGGCAGGGGTGTTCTGTCCTTTCATGCCAGCTACAGCCCAGTGACACAGGATTTGCCACACTAGATCAAGCCACTGGCCCATCAAGCCCCAGCCTCTGGCAGCAGCCAGCACATGGTGCGTCAGGGTGGAGGTACGCAATGCAAATACCCAGGAGCACAGGATGGTCTGTGGACTCAGCACCCGTGTGCCTTCCCCTCCACCACTGCTTCCTCCTTGGCTTTTTGAAGAATTCACTAAATGCCACTGCTGCAATTGCAGTGTGTTTTCTGCGTTGCTTTCTTCTGGGTTTTTGTTCTGTTAAACATTAAGGATTGTTCCATAATGCTCTCTCAGGGGCAAATGGGCCTTTTAAAAAAAAAAAAAAAAAAATCTCTTTCTTGAGTACCAGGGCAGTTAGAGCTGCCAAGCCTTTCTACGGGGCTTATCAGCAAAAGAAACATCAGGGTTGTTTTGTGATGTCAGCTCATTCACAATGTGATGATTACATATTTAAAGAGAAACATGAGAACAATCCAGAGAAAATCCAGAGCCACGATCCTGCCAAGATGCAGGTGTTTGAATTCAGACATATTGACAACAGTGCTGGAAGTGGGGAAAAAAACATTGAAAACTAAGGATGCAGCAGTAACCTGACTGAAAGAGCTTTTCAGAGCCAAGGCATTTCATAATCTATATTACATTTTTGTACACAATCATTGCTGTCAGTTTATTTGCCCAGGATTTTTGTGGATTCACGATTAAAGCCCACTCATCATTACAGCTGTCCCACAGCTCTGTCTGAATAAAAAAGCACTGTGAAGTACTATGAGCGAGGCATCATGTTTTTTTGCACTGTAAAATACTTGTTTTAGACTAAAGAAGGGATGAGCTTCAATGAAATTCAATTTCTTTCCCCCTCTGGCCACTCACGCCATACAGCATGATGACAGAGGAAATGACAACTGAGTCACTAAAACAACATTATTGGAATTGACAGGGACTGAGACAGTCATATCTGACTCCAAAAGATGCAGTCTGGGTGTATCTGGCTGGGGTGGAACTGACGAATTTAGGTTCCTGCAGGCCCACATCTGGTTACATTCTAATTTAAATTCCAATGAGGGTATTGATTCTGTTTGTATAAGAACTCAGGTGAAATTGGGTGGTCTTTATAAAGTAAAATGTTACCTGAACCATGTTATAAGTGACTGCTTGTCCCACAAATAATTTTGTATGCAGTCGCTTATAGAATATGGCTATGCCTATTACAGATATTGCTGGCTCTCTGGAGATTAAATGTTCTACAGTACTAATTCCAAAGATTTATAACTCATGACAATTTTATGGTCCACCTTAAATAGTTGGTCTCTGTAAAAAAAAAAAAAAGCAGCCTGTACTTAGAACAGTGTGCATGGTATGAGCTTCTTCACAGAGGTTTTACAGAGCACCTGCCCCAGCGCTCAGCACTAGGTGTCTGCTGGCAACTCACTCGGAGACAAAGCTCAGAGCCCCCAAGGAGGC
The DNA here is from genome assembly GCF_000687185.1 of Egretta garzetta. Lineage (NCBI taxonomy): Eukaryota > Metazoa > Chordata > Aves > Pelecaniformes > Ardeidae > Egretta > Egretta garzetta. The sequence continues at coordinate 1,381,192 of NW_009260610.1, forward strand.
GGAAAAAATAATTAGCAAATGACAACCTTGCAGTAACTTGTACAAAGAAGCTGCTTCTGTCCCACTGTGTAACAGCAGATCAACAGTGCAATTCCAAACAACACAGAAAAAGTCTTAATATTTGCACGTTTCTCTGCAATTTTTCATTATGATTGTTAAAGTCCTGTTAGAAAAGAAACAAGTAAGCTACTAACAAATGGTAGTAAGAACTGTGCGGAGCCATAGTTCTTGCCTCAAACACAGCTTATTTTAACGCTTGCTGCTAAATGCATTTTTCCAACGGTATAATGGGAGCCTACACACAGTCACTTTTCTTGGGGCAAGTATTATGGCAGAAAGCTCTATAATGAGGGGAGGAAGGAGGCATGTACCTATTCACAGCCTCCCATTTTTGAGCAGGGAAGTTTTGTATCTATGTACTTGATTTACATTTCAGAAGGTCAGTCTCCCAGGGACTGGAATTTGTGCTACCACTCTCATAGCACATATAGAAATCCAGGGACCACAGAATAAAACTAAGGGGTAACAGACAGCGTCTGAACAAAGGTGTGATCACAAAGAACTAGATTCTGCAGTGTTTTTCCTATTTGACCATAAACAGCACGGAAAGCTGAGATGAAAAACAAGGCCAGCAGGCATGGGCTGGAGAGGTTAGGGGAAAACAATAGAAGTTTTAAGCTGAATTAATGTACTGGAATTTACAGAAGATCCATTGCAGGCTTTTCTTAATAGTAAATTTACAGAAGTATGTTGGCAGGTTCTACGTACAAATCCACTATCAAGGAAATGGCTTTACTAAATGGTTTCCTCACACATATTTGAAAGTCTAGTTTGAAGTGTAACCTGGCATGATGCATATTGCCAGACAGGCAGATCCACAACCCTTTCACATCCAGCTGCAGGGGGCCAAGATAAAACCTGTAACCCTTAACCAAGGCTGGAATTAAACTCTAGATAAAAGAAAGTAGAAAGATGACAGAAGACAAACTCAGTAGCTGAGAGCAGTTTTGCAGGTGTTCCTATGGCTTCGTTTCCCTACGGATGCTGACTACTTGCAGAGCACAAAGGTTATAATGAAGCAAAGCAATTGCAGTGAATTACTGTGAAGCAAACCAATTACATTAACTGGAGAGATGACTTGGCACCAAACTCATATCTAGCTGAGCTGGAAAACACAGCCAGAGTAAGTTAACTTTGACTTTGCCCTCTCTGAATAGAAGTGCTATAATGTGTGTTATTATCCATTGATATTAATGAGTTTGGGAATATTTTAAAACTGTGTATTGTGCATGAGCAACGTACTTTTAACCTGGAATGTACAATGCTTATGGTACCACTTCAAATCAGTTATTTGACAAAAGATCTGGTGACAATGATGAACACAAAAAAAGCACTTGCTTTTTAACGCCTCAACAGGTAAAATCCAGTGAACACCTCAAAGTTTTTATTACAGTCTTTATGGACTTGTCAGGATGCATAGAAGGCATCCTGAGGGCAAGACTGCTAACAGCTCTTCCATCTCTACAGGTGGTATCAGCTGTCTCTGGGAGCAAACAACAGAATTTAAAATCAAAGATAGCAAAGCAGGCCAATAAAATTGTTGATGCATAGAGAGGTTTGGGGGGTTCTGTTTGTTTCTTTGTCTTTTAATGTTTTTCTATGTTTTGCTCTTGATCACTTGAAGTTCCAAGCCCCTTAAAAAAGTCAGTGAACCAAGCTACAAATTTCAGATCAGACATGGCAACATCTTCTCACTTCAGCTATTTCCCACAGGCAATGCCCTTCCAGAAACACAACATTTTTACTGAAATACTGTCGCATGCCACAGGAAGCATACATGTGTCTTAAAACTGACAGGTTACTAAAGAAAGTGTGTCTTTAACTTAGTAAGTTAAACAATGTGGAGACTTAAGCACAACTTAAGTTTTACTGCAACTCTAGAGTTCATAGAACTGGAGACATTTCCCCTCCACAGAAAAATTCTGGCATAACCCAACTCTCCCTTAGCACTCCAATGACAGAGGAAACCATGCCAGTAGAAGCACTAAGCACAGCCAGGTCCTGCAGTGGTCAAGAGAAACATTAGAGTATGTTAGCGGCTGGAGCATTATTGTTTGCTTGGCTGAGAAGTGGCATCATGTTTTGAAAGAGCTTTCTTTCAGTTGTCAGATCAATTGTGTCAGCTTCAGAAAGGAGCACGTAGAAATACATGTATCTCCAAATCAAATAATTTGCAATTGTCCTCAGAACTTCAAGGAAAAAAAATAGAAAATTTTCCATTCAACTGTCCAGAATTCTTCAGAAGACACAAAGTGATTGCCAGTCTGACTCCTCTTTGAAAGTTAAGGGCTTATGTATCCCAAGGACTTATGTAACCCACTAAAGGTAAATCAGTTTTGTATTGCAAGACAAATGAGTTGTTTTTGTTAATACACAGCTGGATTGGCATGTGCCCTTATGCTCACCATGCGCACAGGTGATCCTGCAGGCGCAAAGTTCTCACCTCCCTTGTAGGAAGGCTGCACTGACTCTCCCCAGGGTTTGGCAGGTGGCATGGAGGCAGTCCCATCAAAGCCGCTGTTCTCAAAAATATGCAAGCAGGCACATGCACGCCTGGGGAATGACCAGAGACATGGTTCCTTCATGTCTGTGTAGGAACTGATGAAAACAAACACACATCTGCTTTTCAAGCAGCCGATCACAGGCACCTCCTTACTTGGGGGAGATTATGTTATAGTTTAGTCTTTGTTCCAAGGAGTACCTTAGGGGCATAGCTTTGCCAGCAGACAACTGCAGGAAACTGAGAAAGTCAGCAAATTGCATGCCATGCAAAAAGCTTAGTCACTCAAGGCAAATTCCACAGGGGTTTGAGGTCAACACACACAATTAAAAATTAACCATCAGTGAATTAAGGCCACCACATTTCTTGGATGACAACAATGCTTTAGGGTTTAACAGGCATTTATTTCTCATTTCTAACCAACTTTCATGTGGTTTCATGAAGAAAAACCGTAATTAAACTTGTAAACGAGTGACTTGTTTTTCTATATACCTTTAAAAAAAGAAAAAGACGGATTATTACTAGCCATGTAGCATTCACCAAAATCATACAGATGCAGCAATGTAAAGCAAACAGTATGTCGTGTTTTAAACCCAGCTGGCAAATAAGCACCACACAGCCACTTGCTCACTTCCCCACTCTCCCCCACAGCACTGGGGTGAGGTAGAGAATCTGAAGGGTAAAGGTGAGAAAACTCACAGGTTGAGATAAAGACAGTTTAATAGCTAAAGCAAAAGCCATGTACACAAGCAAAACAAAACAAGGAATTTATTCACTGCTTCCCATGGGCAGGCAGGTGCTCAGCCACCTCCAGGAAAACAGGGCTCCATCACACGTGACTGTGACTTGGGAAGAAAAAAATGCCATAATTTCAAGTATCTCCTTATCCTCCTCCTTCCCCTGGCATTTTATTGCTGAGCATGACGTCATACTGTGTGGAATTTCCTTTTGGTCAGTTGGGGTCAGCTGTCCCGGCTGTGTCCCCTCCCAACTTCTTGTGCCCCCCCGGCCTCCTTATTTGTGGGGTGAGAAGCAGACAAGGCGTTGGCTCTGTGTAAGCCCTGCTCAGCAGTAACGAAAACATCCCTGGGTTATCAACACCATTTCCAGCAGAAATCTAGAACATAGTTAACATGTTACTAGTTAACATGAAGAAAATTAACTCTATCCCAGCCAAAACCAGCACACAGTAGTAGGTAGAACCATGGAAAATCACAACCAAAACTAACTGAGGAGACACTATTCCCTATTTGCCCAGCTAGCAAAAAAAATAAAACCAACTCCCAGCGACAAGGCAGGTGAAAAGCTTGCAGAGGTCCTTACAACATCCTATTATCACCTCAACAACCCTCAGGCACACATATTTTATAGGCAAAAGGGAAAAAACAGCTCTTGATGACCAGGGCAAAAACATTTTTGGGGAAAAAAAAGAAGATAAACTAGTTGTGGCATATAAAATCTGCAGGCATTCTGATTATACTTATTAGTGTAGGAAAATAAGGCATGATAGAAACAGAAAACAAACTGGAACATCATCCTAAGGAAGAAGAGGAGGTTTTTACCAAGAGTCCTGTAAGGCAGGTGGCTCAAGATGACCCTGAGGTGATGCAGAAACCCTTTGAGATGAGACCTTTGTGAAAATAAGAAAAAGCTGCAGCTCTTTGGTGCAGGCCCTGCTCTGGGAAGGCTGAGAGAAAGTTTTCTGAAGAAGGAAGCAAAAAACATTTTTTAGCAATGGAAGTGATGCCTTAGGACTTGACAGGAACTCCCCAAGGGATGCCAAGTCCCCAGTGACAAAGTGTCAATTTGCTGCTGTTCTAAGGAGCGGCGGGCTTCCTCCACAAGCATTTTGGAAACCCTTCTTTACAGAAAGCAGCACAGACAGTAACAAGTGGTTCAGTTATGAGATATTCCATGAAAAATCACAATGCAATGGGTTACTTCTAAAATTCACCTCTCCCAGCTACTCTAGCTGAAATAACCCATTAACCCATGCACTGCATATGGACTGGGGACAGAAGTACATCACAGGATGCAGTGATACCTGAGCCACTGTTAAATGAAGTAGCTTAGGAACCAGAAGTGGTTTACCCTCAACAGTGTGTTAACTTATCCCACCGATGGACCTAATGATGTAATGAGATCAACAAGATTCAATCCTTGTAATCTGCAATAGAATAAAAGTAGCTGAAGAAACAGTCAGACCAAAAAACCCACCACGCTACCCAGCATTTGAAGTTATCTAATCATTGCAGCTGTCTTTGGAAGGAGGTGACATGTCTTTGGCTCAGGCAGCAAAAGAAAGGGTGATGACTAATATTCAATAGATGGATTAGATGAATTGCTTATACTCTGTAAGTCTTTGCCTACCAAAATCTTAGGTTAACACCCTTGAACAGAGGTGGCCAAATAGGACACATATCCAACTCCTGACATGCTGAAATTTTCGGCCTGTTGAATTAATCTGAACCATCACCAATCACAACCCGTGCTAATGTGCTGAGCTCAGAAATGGAGTGGCACATGAGCTAACACACCCACTGCTTAGCTTCTCAAAGGCATGGTGTAGGCAGCTGTTGACAGTAATCGCACCGTGAGTTATGGTTAAATCTAACACCAAACATGAACCATGACTCTAATTTGGGTGATCGAATTAAACACAGTTGTATGAATCTTGAAACTGTGCTCAGTTCCAAGCAGGGAGACAGAGAATAGATCTTCTTAGAGAGATGGGGTATATCAGGTATCTTATTCTTCAGCTATTCAATTCATTTTTCCACAGTGCAATCCCCCCCTCAAAAAAAAAGTATATTACTTTGTGAGTTCAGCTAGCTGACTGACAGGTTTTTGGAGGATGCACCATTGTGCAAGGCAGACAAGCCCTTAATCACAATAGAGACAATAAGCAAGGAAGAAAACCTGGTTACACTTGACAGCCTCACAGTGCTTTGGATTTTTTACTAGATTTGAGAAACAGAAAAAGCTAGAATCCCCGCAAAGTAAATTTTCAGAAAAAGCATACACAGCACATGCAAACAAACAAACAAAAAAAATCCACTTATTGAAAAGACACCAGGCCAAGATGTTCAATTGAATATTACAGGTGATCAAAACCCCAAGCGCTTTCCCTTATTTCCCCTTTGTTTTCATCTAGGGTCACAAAGTTTCATTTTTAACCCTGCACTACATATGCTTAAACTGCCCCTGTGGAATAATACATGTACTCTACTTCCTATGCTTATATTGTCTTCCCAGCTGGATTGCATTTCCCGTGAGGTGCTGGCTATAGGGTTCCTATGATATATTTCAGTGGAAGGAGCTTCATACAAGATGCAGTCTGGTTGAATGAGGAAAAAAGAACAGGAAAGAGTATGTCATGATGGCTGAGCTGCCAAGATCTCTGTTAAGCACCTTAACAAGAAGATGATAACCACTTGCAGTCATCTCTGACTTCAAAGGATTGGATGATGATTACCCCTGGAAGAAAAATTATCCTGCTAACACAGGCACTTTACATATACTGGCAAATATCACCAGATACCCTGAAATAGGCTGATAATTAACCTGTGAGATGACTGCTGCAAGCACTTCTCAAGAGTTTGGGAATTATGTCTTAACATAAAAGCTGGAACCAAAACACCAGCTCTGCCAGTGTACCAGCTGCCCCCACAGATGATTCTGTCAACACAGGACGACTATGGCTCCAGTGTGCCTCTGGCCACCTTCAGGTGAAAGCCAAGATCTCCTTCAGCAAGGAAAACCTGAGTGGGGCCTGCAAGTAGAGTGAGGCCCACAGAATTTGCATAGTACAGAGCAGATCCTCAAATTAACAGATATCCCCACGGCTGACAGTTTTTGGGAAGAAGTGGTTGATTAATTCATCAGACAAAGGAAGAAATGAAATTAACTAAAATGCTTTGCTGAATGTCTGTCTCCAATATTTACTCTGCTTATTACGCCCATTTATTTGGAAGCCAGTCCAAAAATATATAGCTAAGGACCAAAATGCAGCTACATCCTATTTTGCCAATGTTTTCACTTCTTTAATACACCAATATATTCTTCTAATCCATTGCTCGGGTCTAAATTTCCTTACAATTTAAAAAAAATCCAGTGACACGTGTGGTATGGAAATCATGATGGGATGCTCTCAGGCAAAAGGGGATTAATTGTAATTGTCAACTTTTCTGAGCACACTTAGAGTAGCAACCACATGCTGCCTTGTTCCATGAATCCAGGAGATTGTTTGAGCAGGCAGTGTTATATTACTCTAGGATGGGAACGAAATCATGTGGGAGCAGCAAGCACAGCTCATGGAGAAAAATTACCATTTTATATTTATTACTTTGGCTGGCTTAAGTGCCACAGGAATAGACTCTCTAATGCATTTGAGTGCAATTCCCCAACAATTTGACTCTGTTGCTTTGTAAACTATTTTTAGGGAAAGTCTCAGAAGGCTGTTAAAGGCACAAGCCATCTGATTTTCAAAGGTTATTTTGGTGGTTTATCAAAAGGATATAAATAACATGATACATCTCTCCAGATTAGATTGATACTTTGAATTCAACTAGGAGATCAGAATTTTAGGAGAAAAATGCCTGTTTTTAACTGGCACATCATTTTTGTTCCATAAGCTTGAGTACATTTCTTCAGCAGGCTTATCATAATTTTGGCTTTCTATTGGTAACTGTACACTGTGGATTTCTTCATGCTTTTAAAACAAGGTATTATTCTAATGAAGCTGCAGGCTTGAACGTACATAACTGCATAATTATACTGTTCACAAGTTAATGGCAAAAAAGCATAAAGAAGTTCTATTTTAGAGGAGATGCATGTTAAGGAAAAAGTAGACAAGCATACGTTCGTGTCTCCAAAAGGATAGCTAATCAAAACTACATTCTTTTCACAGAACAGCAAGGTAATTTCAGGTTCACTTCCCTACCTTACACCTTCATGCAGCCATAGAATATATCCACTTGTCAACATCCAGTTCTCTTTCATCTTGCACACTGGAAATCGGTTTTTCCAGCATAAAAATGTACCTTTCAGCTGCTAGGACCATACTACGGGTTAATTTTTGGGTTAGCCTTCCAACACAGACAATTAGTACCTTGAGGAAGTGCGTGCATTCTTCCTACATATGGAGTAATAGCCATATACTGAATGAACCAGGTGCTAAGACTGAAAAAACAACCTGTTTACTGATTTATGACATTATAGTAATAGCTCAGTGGTGCTTCCTGTTTATTTAAATAGCCTTTTCTATCTTAGTAGCTGAATTTTGGGCTGGAGGCATTCCAGGGCAGAGTCAGAGGATGCTCCAGGTCTGAAGCCTCTGAACAAAGTCTCTTTTCCTAAATGCCATTTCAGTGAATACTAGCAAGCATCTTCCAGCCCACCCAGCTGGCTGCCAAAAAAACCTGTTACGCTATACTTTATAAAATATTTATAATGTTTCTTAAATGACACAACAGGCTCTCATAACAACTCAAAATCATTTCTGTGAGGTGCTTGCTCACCCTCTACTGGAACCGCCCAGGGCATCCTTTGTCTGCCCTGTAAATGCTGCAGGGAGCATGGGTGTGGGAGGAGCCAATGCTTTTTTTGTTTTGGTTTGGGTTTTTTCTTTGTTTGTTTGGTTTTTTGCCATTGTACTATTTATGCTAGCATTAGGAGAGAAAGTGAGAAAAGTGTCAACGTTTACCTGTCACCATCCTGGGAAATTCTAACCCACAAGAGTGACTGTAATCCAGAGTGTAGTATTAGTCCATGCTAATTCAACACTAGCCAAGCAGTCTCAAGCTCTGCTTTCTTTCTGAAAGGTGGATGCAATGAGCAGCCAGCCTGCCAGGTTCACAGATGAGGACAGCCACACCAAACTGGCAAGGCCATTGAGCCTTGCAGCATCTGATGGGAACTGCATGATCGCTGCTGGACTACAGAGGCCCTAGGACAGCGGCTGTCTTCCCTATAACAAGACTTTAAGATGGCTGTTCCCTCTCCTACCTTTCAGATAAATCTGTGAATTGATACAGGGATTAGAAAAAGGTAAGCAATTTCTCCTCCAGTTGCACGCAGCACAGTCTGTGCTTGAATAATGGTGCTGGAGCTGTTGTGTGGCAGGCAGCTGGCAGTGAATCACACCACAGAAATCAGTATAGACCTAATGACTTCGGTGAGTTACATTGATTTAAGTTAACTGTAGCTGTAATACACCACATTACACAACAAAATCAGAAAACACATTATTCTAGTATTTTTGTTATTGCAGCCAAAACTCCCCATTTTGTGAGACCTGCTAACTTTTTTTTTTTAATTTTTGCACATAAAGATACATGTAAACTATCCTATTACAGGATTAAACTATGTGTTAAATGCTCTTCAAGGAACACTGCACAGATCTCCGGACAATCTGCCTCAGCGCTTTATAGCAGGCCAAATCCTTCTCCCACTGTTTTTGCTCGTTGTCCCATTTTCTGTAATTGGATTACTCCTTAAGGAATGGATAGGAGGTCTTTGCTCCAGCTCTCAAATCTAAAAAGTACAGTGTCTCCACCACTAGCATCTTCAAAGCTGCATGGATTTAGCAACAGTAGGAAAGAAAAGGATCTTCCAGATCTTGCTCTTCATCCTAATGAGAGTTACCGTTGTATGGCAACAATTCCAACACTTGCAACATCATTGACTTTTTTTGTATGGTTGTTTTTTAAGTGCTACAATATATAGTTGACCATAAGGGAGAGACATAGTAAATAACTGAGAAGAAATTAAAGAAAATACAACTGTTTCTCACAGAAAAAAAAAGTGCCAAGCAGTACACATCAAAACAGGAATGTCAATCACCCCCCCTGAAAATCAGCTCCAGAAAGTTCTTAAAACCAGAAGTCAGAAGTAGCTCAGATGAGTCAGAAAAGTATTTTCCTTCCCTCCTTTTCTTGCTTCTCCCCCAGCCCCAGCCATATTCAGGTAAGCATGAAGCCACGTGACGGAGAAAACAACTTGCAAATGAGAAAACAAGGGATAATGCAGAGATCAATGCAAAAATCAACAGGTGACCTTGCTTCTAGAAAACCTCTCTACTTCCAAACTCCAGAAACTGCATGCAATAAACTATAGCCACTTGCCATTTAAGGACAAAAAAATAAGTCAGAAGAAAAATGGCAGCAATGACAGTACGTGAAAATAAATAATGAGTTCTACCACAGCACTGCCTGGGCTAGGAAGAGGGGAAGGACACTCACATCAGATACCTACACTGCATTGGAAAAAGACACTTCAGACACATTTCTACAGCTGTTTTTCTTCTCATTATTTTGCACTTAATATCTGTAACTGTGGGAACATAAAAGAAAAACCAAAGATTTAGGGAAGTAGGGATTGAGAAGCAAGACATCAATAGTTTCTTACAGAGATAAAAGAAAGGACAGACCAGCAAGATCAAATCTAACCAAGAAAGAAATCACATATGGCAGCTCAGTAATGGTCAAATACACATCTCTGGTACAGTGTTTAACCCATAAAACACAGAGTCCTAGGTTTACAATAAGGTAGAAACATTGTCAGGTTTGCTTCACCTGCAAGTAACAGTGAAGAATTAATTTTAAATAGCCAGCCCATAGACATTTCTCCTAGCCACAGAAACGCACACTCTCCATTCAGCAACGCTGACTTTTATCTCTCTTTTCCTGCTGGTTACATCATTAAGCGCCGGCTTCGGAAACTTTTGCATCCACTGTATTCTGTAGCAGAACAGTTATTACATTTGTCAGACTTGTGAGCAATCTTTGAAAGTATTAACTTTGCTATTTGGCCAGAATTTTTTTTTAAACTCTCTTCTTCATGCAGAACAAAAGATGACAAGTGAGATAGATAAACTCAACAATTCAGTACCTCTTTCTAAACTGATTCAGAGAAAAAGGTTCTGGTATTAGATAATACAGAAAAAAGTCTGAGACACAAGCTTAATTAATATATTTAGTTTAATCCAGGAAATACATTTTGCTCATTGATATTATATGACCAAATTTCAAGAAATAGCTTTTCCCCTCAACTTCAAGGAAAGAGAAAAATAGAACGAACTTTTGCTTTAAATCCACACCTACTTCAAACACAGCTTTCTGTAAGAAAGGCTGAGCTCACTTTTACATTATAAAATCAAGCACTTAATACTTCCTCCCCCAATCAATTTATAGTTCTGAACACTTTTCTTTGGTGAAGCACTCTGGGTTTTAGCAGAGAGACTGAGAAACTTCACGCTTAAAAGAATGCTTCTTGAGAAAGTGGAAAGAAAGCTGGAAATAAAGTTCACCTTTATCTTTCAGCCTTAAATGTTGATTATCCCTGTCTTGGGAGCATTTGTAGCTTCCTTTTGGAATTTATTTACGCAGACCAAAACTTTTGAACCAAAATAAAAAAAACTGGGTTTATATTGCCACAAGCTGGTTACGCATTCAACATATCTGGCTATAATTTGTCACTGGTTTTATGTAAACCTCCAACAACCTATGACTCTCTTCTGAGTGTAAGCCAGGCAGCTACAGAAAAAGAATAGAAACGCTTTGTTTTGAGTCACATTAAAAAAAAATAATTACGTAAGTTCTCTACATGTTTTCATCATATATTTAAGCTCATTACAGCTCTCCATTCTGTTCTCAAGTTACTAAATGGTTTGGCTTGTCTATTGGAGTCATAAAGTTAGACCTGTAATGAAAGCATTAACCAAACGGATAACGGACTGGCAATGAGAGGATGCAGAGTCTGTTCTCATGAGGCTACAATGCTACACTGCCAGTAACCATTTTTATTCCTGCAACAGTAAGTAGTTCCAAAGCTCTGCTTGACTGATTTATTTTCAGCCTAGTCCACTCTGAAATGAAGATTTTCTCAGTGTGTGTGGCTTTGAGCACTTGTTTGCTATGATTGCAGACCCTAACAAAGATCTTGCCACAGTCATCTCTCTTTGATAAGTGAGATTTTAAGGTTCAGGGGTTAAATAAAGGAACCTGATAAGGTCATTTCTGTCCTCTCACCCTCCCCACCTGTCCAGCCTCTATTACGCAGCTTACCTGAGGAATTAAAAGGCAGCCTTTAACCACAGCAAAAGGATGGCCAGTAGCCCCTGTTGTGTTTGATACATGACCCACTTAATGAGTGTTCTGGTGAAACTTCAATTCATTTCATTAGGCCTATTTCTTATTTCCTTACAGAACAATCTGTTTTACAGCTCAGTCAGCACCATGAGGCAAACCCTGGCAGTCCAACCTCCCAGCCCATGCAACAGGACGTGGGTACAAGGAGGAGGAGATATGCTGCAGACACCATCATCAGCCCAAGGAACATATGAAACATACCACTGCTCAGACCCAGGCACCAGAAACATCCTGTGCTCTCATACAATGATTCAGACTCGTCAGTCTTGCTTGGAGTTAGACAGCAGCCCAGAAATGCTGCTCTGTCAGTGTGTCATGGTTTAACCCCAGCTGGCAGCATCACGTGGTGTGGGATACCCCTGTGGTCAGTTGGGGTCAACTGTCCCAGCTGTGTCCCCTCCCAACTTCTTGTGCACCCCCAGTCTCCTCACTGGTGGGGTGGGACGAGAAGCAAAAAAGGCCTTGGCTCTGTGTAAGCCCTGCTCAGCAGCAGCAAAAACATCCCTGTGTTATCAACACTGTTCCCAACAGAAATCCAAATTGTAGCCCTATACTAGTTAATATGAAGAAAAAGAACTCTATCCCAGCCAAAGCCAGCACACAATGCCAGCAAAGCAACTAGCTCAAGAGACAGCGAGTAAAATCTGCTGCATGGGGAAGGACGGCACAGCAGTGCTGCCTTCATTGGCTGTCAGTGGTCAGAGGGCGGTGGACCATTGCCCAAGCATCCTTGACCCAGCACTGATGAAAAAGCACCTTGGGTGTCTCACAGATCAATCCAGAATACAGCCTGCTCTACAAGTGCCACTGAACATGCTATGGTGTTCCAAATACACACAGGCTGGTTTTTATAGGAAAATATTTTAGCTGCACAAGCGGTGAACATTTTGTAAAACTGCCAGTGGAGGAAGCCAGCATCACTAATGTGATCACACAGAACACCGATGGCAAGAATTTTATTTTTAAAAGATTGTAATCCAAATCAATTGGAAAATTAGAAATGTGTACCCCAGAGTTCCAAAGAGACACCCAGTTTTATATACAAAAAGTACCCATATAACCAACAGATGAGACTGAATTTTCAAGAGGTTCTTATAAAACCAACAAGAAATAGCTATCATAAAGACTGGCTAATTTGTGGCATTTGGGGGATTTATTAATATCCTTTTGCAGACTGCTTCTGATTTTGATTGGATTTTTCAGGTTATTAACAGATATATTCTTCTCAAGGAAAACCATTGCTTTACTGAATTGGCCAGAAATCAAAATTCAAATCCAGGGGTGTGCAGGCCTGTGCAGAAGGTGAACAAGTACAGTGACGGGAAGGGTCTATCTCCACCCCAAGCAGCAGCCAGAGGTTACAGCCCAGTCCTTCTGTCAGAAACCAAAGTAGTGCCAGCATGTGCTCATGTGCTGTGAAATCCAAGGATGTCTGTGCAGGGACCAACCTTGTCCGGACATCGCTGTACATGGGGACTGAGTGGAGGGAGAAACAGAGAGAGGTGGATGGCTGGTGAAGGAGAGCAGGGCCAGCAGCCACATCCCCCAGCCTTTCCAAGCTTGCTGGTTCCTGGTGATCGGTCCCCCAGTTAAAACACCAGGAAGGAGGCAGCAGCCCTGGTTCAGCATGCAGCTGCCTGGGCAGTCCCAGCGGATGGCCCCCACTGGTACCGACAGGCATCTCTCTGCAGGCTGAAGCCGAAATCCTAAAAGGCCAGGACATGGTGAGCGCTATATTTTAAACAACTTGGATAACATGATTATACTGTACATATGTGCTTTTTTCAGGGTAGACATTTTACATATTTAATGCTTTGGCTGATAAAAAAATCAGGACCAGATACCTATAGCCATTACCCACACGGCCCATATCTGATCCCCTTTGCTCAGCAGCTTGCACTTTATTTGATGAACTGACCTATTCAAATTTAGTAGGGCTGTTGTCCAAGGAACAAGACTTTATGGACAATATGAAAAAGGATGGAAGAATTTAGAAATACATTAGCTGCTATAAACAGTATAAGTTATTTTGAACTCGTTGTTGCCTAAATGAAAGATAAAATAGTGCAGTGTTTGGGAACACCCAGTAAAACTCTGATTCTTAATCGTTACATTTTCTTCAAGGCTCATATGCAACAATTGGATATACATTAAATTATCACTTAAAATATATTACAGAAAAGCAAGTTTTGTTTTGGTTTTTTTTTTTTTTTTTTTTATTTTTCCATGTAGATTCAACAGCCTTTGAAAGTTTTAAGCTGATAGAAAGGACAGAGAACATGAAACTGTTAAAAGGATTTGGGGTTCAAATTGCTGTAGAAGTTTCAATGGGAGTCTAGTGCCATTCCCACCCTGGAATCCCACTGCCTAATTTCATTATCTGCCCAGATGTGCAGAGGCTATATAATTTTAAGGTTTGTGGCCTAGTAAAAACAAAGATCAAATAACTCTTTCAAAGCTGTGAATGCTCTCCAGTGGACTTTTTTCTGGGGTGTGCTCTGAAGGGAGCTGAGTTACAATGAAGCAAATCAGGATGCTCAGTACTTTGCAGAATCAAATGCTGGGATCCTGTCTTGTCCCCAGCAAACATTTTAATGACAGCAGGATTGAGCCACAGAGTGGAGAATTAAGAATACTTTCATTAGTCAAATGCTAATTGCCCTGGCAGTACACGTAATGCCAAACAAGGCTGGGAGGAGTTGGGTTTATCACTGAATAGCAGCTATCAGCACAACCTGGCTCATGGGAGGGAAACAAACTGTGCCTGCAACCTCCAGGTGATGCTCTGCTTCCTGCAAGAAACCTCTCCTGATCTGCCCCCAGAAGAGCACTCACCCTTTGGGAAATTTGCAGCACTGAGCCCTGGGTTAACATAAAGGGATGGTAATAAAGTAAATAATATGAGCTACTTCCCACAGAGGACTGAGTCACAAAGAAAAATGAAAATAAAAAGAAAAGTTATAAAATAAGGAGTTGATTTTTTTTTTTAATTTTTTGTCATTTTTAAGGAGAAAATAGGAAATAAAATAGAATAAGGGAAGCAAAGACATTTCCTATCATGAATGCTTGAATGCTGTACGCATGATCTCATTGGTAATGGGTCAATGCCTCCTGCTCTACCTTGGGCAAGATGGCTGTGATATATAAAATACTTTTTGTGGCTGTTGACACTGCAGAAAGCTTTTATTTCTCTCTCTTTCCATCTTTTTTTTTTTTTAACTGCATCTATGTCTCCATCTTAAGCATATAAAAATTAAGAGCTTCATAACAATCAGTAGGTTGAGCTAGTAATTGCATACTACACCATTTACCACACATAGAGAATCAACATTTGCCACACTGCTAATAAAAGAAGCTGAAAATGTAAGCACAAATAAGTACATTTGTGACACACTGTTGTCAGTAGTGTGCTGACATCAGGAACTGGTTCCAGTGAACCCTCAGGGGCCTAGAGCCATCAGCTCACACCCAAACCACATGAAATCAACAGAAAGGCTCTCTTTCCAGAGCAGGGAGAAAATAGTAAGTGGTGTAACAACTAAGAAGTTGTATTTGCTTCCATTAGCTCCTACAAACTTTTTTTTTTTTTTTTGGGGGGGGGGGGGAATCATATCTTTTCCTATCACTTGTCCCTTTAGAAAAATTGCTATTTCATGTAATCTGTGTCCTCAGAGAAGTACAAAACACCAAGAAGGCTCAGCTCAGTATCTCAATGCCTCTAAAGAGAAGGTGATGGGCAGCAATCAGATAGGATTTTTTGCTCTACATAGAGAATAGACAGGGGTTGGTGTGGAAATGACACAGCAGAAGCAGTAAAATTGTGAATTATAGCTTCATTATAGTAAATATATATGATCGTGATTACTAATAGCAAAGAGCAAGTACATTTTCTAGAGTACTAG
The DNA here is from genome assembly GCF_000687185.1 of Egretta garzetta. NCBI lineage: Eukaryota > Metazoa > Chordata > Aves > Pelecaniformes > Ardeidae > Egretta > Egretta garzetta. The sequence continues at coordinate 1,396,803 of NW_009260610.1, forward strand.
TGACATTTCAGTTTTCTGTAGGACATTGCAACAGAGAAATGGGTGATTTTTCCATTTCCCTTGCTTTCCCTAGTTAAACAGTAAGCCAAATAGGAATAGACTATTAATATGAATAGAATATTGCACAAAAAAGAAGAAGTTGTATCTGTGTATTTTGCATCCCATCCTTCTCTGGACTCACTATGGTGCCCATCAGTAAACAAGGAGAGATTAGCAGTCCAAAAGCCATCATTGCTTATTTTTATTGTGTTTATTACTTACTGCTATTTACTTGCAGTTCTTAAAACTAATACAGGATGCCATTTAAAATTATCTAGAAGATGAGTTTCACTTCACTATCCTCTCCCTTTCCCAAGGGAGAAAGATGGGTTATAATACACAGGCAGTGAAAAATTTCAAAGGCTAGATATTGCTCCTAAGGAAAACCCTCAATGCCAGAAATTTCAGCAAGAATATACTGTAGAAAGTGCAAGCAGAATGTCTATTGCTAATTATTTTTCCTCATTCGTGGTACATTAGTACATTTTACTGCATTCTTTCTTCTCTGTATTTGTGTGTGTGAGCTTATACCATACGAGAGACATAGTTGTATAATTCCCCTATCTTGCCAAAGGGGCACAGTAAAACTCAGCTGCTGTCAGAATATTTGCTGCAGAATATGGTTTTTCATGAAAAGTACTGCTACAAAACAGTGACCAGGAAGGGAAGTCAGACTAATTAGATTTTTCCCCCCAATGTTTTTAGTAAAATCTCTATTTTTATAGTTCTTTTTGTAATAACCAGCTTCTAATCAGAGAAAGAAGACATTTTCAACACTGAAAAATTACTAGCAAGAAAGGCAAAAAAGCAGAAGACCCCTTTAGGTTTAACAGGATCCACTTTCGTAGATCCAAGCTTTCTGAAGAGCACTTAGTTCTCCAGGGAAAGACCTTGAGGAACTGTGCTCACTCCATTTACCCCAGGAAAGAGACAAAAAAATCTGTAAGATGCCAGAGGGCCAGCCTTTTTGGTCCATACGCACCTCACTCAGGCATGAGCTGTTGGCCTCAGTGTAAAAGAAATTGAATGCAATTCTTTGGCCTGTACTCCGAAGCTTAAACTACATGATCTAGGGTAAACTTTAAGCCTTAAAAAAAAAGCCTCTACATGTTTTTTTTTTGTACACTTCTATGTTCCCTCCTTTTTATTCTGTTTCTCTTCCTTAGGCAACTTGCTGCATCTGTACATAATTTGACAAAAGGAATAACCAGAAACTCTGCAAAGGCACAGTATGTACATATGTGTGTGTACCTGCACCTCTCCCCCAACCAGGGCCAGAGAAAGCAATGTCCTAAGGCCATATATTAAGTGTCCTGACACAGACAAGCATTGGATGAAACTTGGTATCTTTTGGATATGCAATGAATAAGGGGATGGTAGAGTTAAAAATAGAACCAGTGCTACTACAGAAAATACAAATCTGTGTAATGTGTCTTTCATGGTTATCTGTTGTTGTCTTGTCTTGTATTCTTCTCCCCTCCTTCCATATGCAACGATGCTCACTTCAAAATGTCAAGGAGTCAGATAAAAATCTAAAGACTTCCAAGCCAAGGAAAAAGAGTCTCAGTACCCACTGGGTGGCATTTGCCTTCAGAGAAGCATTACCAGCATGTGATCCTTGACCGCCCAACAGTAAGGTACAACAGATGATGACCACATCCTAAAAGGTATGCCCTGCTCATAAGCCAAGTGAATAGGTAAGGCAATGACGGACTGATTAAAAAAAAAGAAAAATAAAATCAAAAACATTGGCTCATCTCTGTCCTGCACACCCCATAAAATTGCAGCTCAAAACTAAGGAGAGCACCTTGATAATTTATAACAGAAAATTCCTCCCTCAGGCATTGTGATTTTGTCTGGCTCATTCCTGAATTCTATTTTTCAAGCTCTTGACACCATGTCTTAATCACAGACAGTAACAACACAGCAACATCAGTAAGAAATGCCAGCAAGATATTTCCTAGTCAAGGAAAAATGGTGAAGTAAGGGTAAAGGAGTGGCTGAAAATGCTAAACATTTAGATCCAAGACGGAAAACCAAGGCCAAGAGCCTGGCCTCCACACACTCTAAAATGCAAAAATGAAAAAAGCAACTATAATATTAATAATTAAAATTGAATTAAAAGTAGTGTAAGTTAAGGCCAAGGGAGTATTTTTAGTTTATAAATTTTTTATTGGTTTTGATCAGTTAGAGCCACGGAAGGCTGTGAATACGGAAATATGCATGTAAATGAAATAGTATGTACTAAGATGTCCTAACAGAGGACATTTTTTTTTATAAACCGTAAAAATTGTATAATTAATGTAATAATAGATTAAGGACACGAATAAGTAATGAGAATTATGTTTAAATAACTGCTGTGTAGACAAGGGTCCAAGAGGATTAAAAATACAACCTTGAAGCCAGATTCTCATTTTGTCATCGCCATAGCAATCACTGCAGTTATACTACTATGACTATCAGCCATACATCCTTAGCCTAGCTCTGAATTATTATGGTATGGTAAGTACTTGGTTTGACTTGAATTACCCAATATTTCTGAGAGCCTTAAAGGGAACCTTTATTCTAAAAGAGTAAGGGCAACAATCAACCTTAGATTTAGAAAATTCATTGGTTATACATTAGTCCCCAAAGGCTAATAGCAAGTCGGAAGCATAGGCCCGAGAAGGGGTAGTGAAGGGCAGGATCTCATGTATCTCCCTCCTCCAGTCCATCCTCCCAACCCCCATGGCAAGGTTCATCACAGCAACCTTCAGGAAGGCAGGGGCAGATGCAGACATGGGGAGATTCAGGAGGGACAGTCCCAGTGCTCAAAGGGTTGCGACCTGAACTCAGCTGCTGCAAAGGCTGTGCTGTTGCATCTGGGATGAGAAGGGGTGGCTTGGCTCTCCAGGAGGAAGGTCTGACAATTAGATCAAAGGAAGCTCTGAGCTCCCAAATCCTCCATTCTGATTTGGAGAGGAGACTTTAACCACTGTGCCCACTCTCCCCTCTGCAGCCCTGGTGTTACGGGGGTGCAGGAACCCCCACAGGGCATAGAAGCCTCACCACCACGTGCCCGGCACACTGCCAACCTAGTCACATCTTTTATGGCCCAACCATAGCCAGTATTTAAAAAGCTCAGTATTTACCCAGCTCTTTGAAGATGAAAGGCAGCATCTGATCATTACAGTGGAATTCAGTGTATACATAATAATAGATGGCACCTGAAGGCTTTTCAACTGTACATTATTAGTATTTGGGACATTAGGCAAATAAGTTCTTGTAAAGATGTTATTAACTCTGAAACAACTATAACCCACCACAACCCCAGTCTGACAACTGGATCTGAGAAGGCCCAAGTACAGAGGATCCTTCACAAATACTCTGGGCTTCGTGCAGGAAGAAAAGAGTCTGTCTAGTGCTGCCACCACAGCAACCACAGATTAAAGATGAGGTCTGAAGTGTAGCTGCTAAAATACTTAAGAAGTGTTGCTGGCAACATTTTTATGGCAATAAGAGTTTGATTCTCCACAAACTAAGAATACAAATATTTTAAGTATCCATATGAGAAAAATATTAAGTCAACAAGACGAACCCTGCAAAAGATCCACTGGTCAGAACTGCTGTTCCAGACCAGATTTAAGGACCACCTGCTGTGCATAGATGTCTGGGTGTGAGTGACTGCACTTATTTACATATAAACCGTCAGAAAACTTGGACCTCAACGTCCATCTTAAAATAATCACTTTCCCTCCTCCCACCCTCTCTGATCACTGTAAAGTTACACCGGGTCCATTATTCTTCTTCCCATCTTCCATCCCTACCCCGCAACCCCTACATTTTTTCCTCCTTGCAGGAAGGTCAGTGTGCCGGCAAGACTATGAGAGAAGAAAGGAAACTAATACTGAAAAGAATTATTCTTTTAAAATCTACCTTGCCCATATGGAGAATGATTTCACAGTCACCATGAGTTATCGTGAGCTTAGGTGTTCCTCTAAGCAATTGCAACACATATAGTCACCCCGAAAATCTCTTCCTTGCTGATAAAAACAGTGCCAGTCCACCAGGAAAACAACCCAAACTTCTTGCCTAGCTGGCCATATTCTTCCTGAGAAATTAACTTTCTCTCTATAGGCTCTCACATATACCTAAGAGGATTCTCCGTAGAAACTTGTCATTATGTAAGTGAGTTTGTGCTCTCTTGTAAACTAATGCTCTAACTTAGCATCATTCATAAAGTGAACACACATGCATCTCACAAAAAAACCTTGCCTCAGAAAAATCACATTAAGACACGGACTAACTCCAACATTATTATACTTTATGGCTACCAATAATGTTTTTAAAATAAGAATATTGATTACATGTAGGTTGCTGGCTTCATCTCACAGATCTGAGGAATTAGATAACGCCCTTTTTTTTTTGTGGCACTTTAATGATAGTCATTATGGTAGAAATGTGTTGCAAATAAATTGCTGTGGACATGAGATAACTGCATGCCCTTGGCCTTGTTCTTGAGAATGAGGAGACAGGTGACAGAGTTCAGGAGGCATGTTCATGTTACCTGAAAACATGTATGATCAGTCAAAAAAAAAAAATCAATCACAGCAGAGCAACATTAGCATGAAGGAACAGAAAATTGCAAAGGGGCTTGGGGTAACTTCAGCCTTCCAAATGAAAACCAAAGGGAAAGAAAAACAAAACTGCATGTGCAGATTTATTCTGAACAGTAATGGTAAGGAACAAAATTTTGACATGTACAAAAGCTGGGTTTATTATCCCCTGGAGAGAAGATGAGTGGAGAAGCTGACATTGGTTGCATAGTGACATTTCAGGATGGAAGGAAGGCATGTAGCCAATTAAGTCTAGCATTTGTACCCTGTAGTGTTTTTCCCCTCAAGTGCTTATCTAACACTCTTTAGAATATGTTCACAGCTGCAGCTTCTATTTCTGCCATTAGTAAACTTTTCTACTCTTGCTTTAAAGGAACATGCCCTAAACTTCATTCCTGGTTCATTCTTTCTGTGAGTTGGCAGGATCCAGGACATCACATGAAACACAAACATTTTATCTTACTTGCTATTTTGAGCCCTCTTACAACTAATTTAAAATTCCCCCTTTCTATTTTAAAATTAACTCACTGTCAGCCCAATCAGTGCTTATTTATTTATTGCCCTTTGATTTCAGGCTTGCATTAACTAGCCATATTGTTTCTAGTGTTACCCTAGATGAAAATGCCAAATACAATGTTGGTATCTCTCATATTACGTTTTCTGCCTCTCTTCCACTGTATCTATAGCCATTTACCAGTTCCCTAGAACAAGCTATTTTCATGGGATTTCATTCCTAACTGATGCAGCTGTGCTTTAATCCCTTGATAACTGTACCACCAAAGCATCCTCAGCATACTTAGCACACTAGCATATCAGAAGGGTGGGTATTAGCTGGACTTTACAGCTTGAAGCAATGCAAGAGTCCAGTCCAAGTTCCCTGTGCTGACAGTGATGTGGACTACTTATTAACAAGATACACAGTAATGTAAACAATTGACTCCATTTTAGAAAATGGTTGTCTACCCAGTGGGATATCCGAGATGAAAAAGAGCAAGTTTTTCCTCACATAACTGCACACTCGTGTTATTTGACCAAAAACTGAATCCAGATTTTTATCATTGTAACAAGAGCAGTGCTTTCAGAGCCCATGCTGACATCTTTTAGGGACTTATCTGTGTAAAACACAGGATGATAATTAGGAATATTGATGCGACACAAGGATGTTGCACATAGCTATGGCTACTCAACAACAAAGGTAGGGTTTTGTTGTTGTTTGGGGTTTTTTAAGCCAGCTATAAGAGATAATGAGATAAAACCCTAGGTACTCATCTGGTAACAGTTAAAATCATTTGTGTAAGGGAGTAAGAAGATTAGATAAATGCTTTTATAAGAGCATTGTGAAAGTGTGCAATAGACCTTACAATGTATGCCGATATTCTAAGGTACTTTACAGAACATTTTGAGGACGTTCTTACAAATTGCAATGACTTTTGTACATGAAGCTGTGTCATCTGCAAAAGCCTATTTCAGGATATTATCTGCAAATTTGTTCCTACTTGTCGCTGATGGTAAATTGCTGCCATTAAAGAGATTCCTACATAAAAATCAGGCAGTGATTTTGTCCTGGTGTAGGCTGTGATCTCTCATTTGGGAACTGTACAGACAACTGTACTGGGATTAATACGGCAGACCCACATGCTTTTAGAGTCTTTGGTGTAGAATACACTCTTACCCTCAGTCTCAGGACAAACACTACTATTGATATAATTTCTAGGAAGCAGCCCCTAAATTTGTTCCAGAGCTAAAGCATTTGTAAGGCAAAGCACAAAATGCAGTGGACAAGCAGTTTCCTCCCTTCTCCATGCGGCATGTTGATGCTCTCAGGGGTCCCACTTCCCCATTGTTTCCTTCAGCATATTCATTGTTTTCCTCAGTCCTGCTTTCTTGTTTCAGCTGTGGAGCAAGTGATCCAGAGCAGATCTTGTCCTTCCCAAATTTCTTCTCCCCTGTCCCATACTAGTCTCTTTGTCATATAGAAAATGTTCCCAAGAGCAAAATTCCCAAGGAAACCAGTCAGTTTCCCACCTGTCTGAAATCCAAGGTGGAAGACAAAAGTGTTTCCTGAACTTTAGCAACAACTATAAGGATATAACTGGTATCACAAAGTCACTCTTTGTTAATGACCCTTAATTACTCACCATTCTTTGCTCCTCTGTGTCAACACCTTTTAGAATTTCAGTTCAAGTTGAAGACTAAAAATTACAGAGCGTGCACAACTAAATTGCCAAAACAGAACACATGTTGATACTCTAAAACATCCCAGTGGACCCTATCTATTTCTTGTGAAAACAAGTTAATGTTGGAATAAAATATTAGCACTTGCACTACAGGGAGATCCTGTCTCTTTCGCCAGAAATGCTAAGGACAGATCATTTCTTTCACCAATATGACTGATTAGACACCCATAGAGGTGAAGAACAAGGAGGTTTATGGGACACGCCCCTAGTTTGGGTCATAATTATAGGAATGCCTCTTTGATTTCACCTATACCACACTGTAGTAAATGTAGCTAAGCCTCACTAGTACAATTTTGGAGTTTATGATGGCTTCGTGGCCATCAATCCACCCCCTAGCTCAGTCATTAGTGCACCATCCTGATATTTCCCCTAAGCAATACTTTAAAAAACCCCAAATATATACTTAACCTAACAACAGTACTGTAACACTCCATCTCCATTTTTTTTTATCATTTCTTTCCTGGAGAGCCATTTCCATTAAAATCTATAACTCAGGAGCCTTGCGAGCTCACCTAGTGGAGCCAGTCCATGGCTTTTCAAACTCAAACTTCTGTTCTAAAAGCCAGAAAAATGTTTGCATTCAAGTCAACAACAAAAGTTTAGCCTACTCTGAAAGGAAGGAATTATAGCAAAACACAGGTATTTCTTTTTGTATTAAAGCAGTGAGAATACAGAGGAACAGTTTTTGCCAAATTTGCAGAAGAGTACACAAGCTGTTGGATGTCCATTCTTCATTGTTCCTGGGGAACAATGATAAATGGGGAAAGAAGATGATGGAGCAATTATGTCACTGGCCTGGAGATGACCTTGTCTTGATTCTACTTTCCTTGAAATGCTGCTGACCAATGTTTTAGCTGCAGTTTGTCTGTTCTCACAAACAAGCCATAGCAAAACACTTCTTGTGAAGCCTACAAAAAGGGGTGTGGAGAGAAAAGGGATCCACTGACCTTGATGCTACAGAAAACTGTTCAGCTTCCTGCTTCTCTTCTTCAGCCCATATCTAAGAAGTTAGAAGAGAAGAGGATTGCCAATGTGAAAAGATATGCCAGATGGCAAAGGGAAATGGGATGGCCAAAACTGGAAAAATGAATAGTGAGGTGGGCCAAAGCAACAACAAAACTACTTCTTTCTAAAAAGCGTGCCCAAAAATAGTATGTTTTTTCATATTAGCTGACATTCAGCTCCTTCCTTTAGGGCACTGCTCTACTACTGAGTGAAAAACAAAAGTTTTCCTTAGTCACAGAATCACAGGCTGAAGTCAGAAGAGACCTCCAAAGGTCATCTGGTCCAGTCTTCCTGCTCAGGCAGGGTGTCCTAAAGCAGGTTGCCCAGGACCATATCCAGATACTGTGTATGCATGTATCTATATGTACACATATGATATATAGAAAAAGGTAGTTTACAAAAAGAATTGGTAGTTTACATACTATCCATATATATAGAAAATCTACATAGAGATTATATATAGATACCAGTTATATATTAAAATTCGTATAAACAATACAGACAAATATATAATAATAATAATATGTATATAAAAATATAGAGATAATACATAGAGATATATACCATAAAGTGCAGACAATAGCAGGACTCAAGAATCCTAGAGGTCTGTGTGGATTCACCCTGTAGTCACTAAAGGAAGGGCTCTGGCCTCTTTGCTAAAAGCCCTTGGGTTGCACCTGCAGTCCCAGCAGGGAGCCACAGGCTCTGTTTAACCCAGCCACTCTACACGTAGAGCTCATCATGGAGCAACTACAAATGCTAAACACTCAGAGCCTTAATGAAGGCACAGTTTTTTCCCCTCTCGTACAACCAAAGTCACAATAAGCTGTGCACACACAGGTGATATCATAACCCTGATATTTTTGTAAGCACAAAGATATCCCCAAAGCCAGAAGCAGGACTTTACTCAGCATTTTGTTAACATTACTGGTTGTGCTTCATGGTTACTTCACTTTAGTATTAATCCATAGGAAGATATTCCCAACCTGTAAGTATATGTGAGAGCTAATATCACTTTCAAAGATGACAATACCTATATAACTGCTTACACAAGTTTGTGCATGTAGTAATTTTTTTTGTTTTGACACAGGGAGCTTATTGAATATTCTTGTCTCACAGTGATGGGTCATTTGGGGATGCGCCTCAAATTGCCCTCTTCAAAATTGACTCTCTTCAGCTCAGTTCAAGGCCATCGCTCTCTGTGTGCCTTCCCTGCTTATCTGAAGGGAACTACTTATCTATTTATTCATGTAATCTTGCCAGTTTCTCCACAAGAACATCCCCTTCTTAAGGACCTGTAGACTGCTGAACTGCACTCTTTTGTAGTTCTATATTGTTGCCTCTTTAGTGCTTTTTAAAGCTTATCATTCCTCTGTTGCCCAGACTTCTTCATTTCTCCCTCCCTCCCACTCTGGTTTTCTTGCAGGAAGATACTGTTTCCCATAGTGTTTTTACAAGAAGTTCATCTGAAGAACAAAAATTACAGCAGATCTTTCCTTAATAACAGAAGGAAAAAATATAGCAGGGGCGAAATGGTAATGTCTCTTCTTACTGGTTTTCTTTGCTTTTGGCTTTTCACCTCATTAAAGGTGAAAATCCTTCTTGCAGTGGATGCCTGGCTCCCCTGTTAATCACCACTTCTTTGGCTATCCTCCCACACTGAACTTCAGGATATCACCATGATCCATTTTTACGTCTAACACTACTGGCTATGCAACCACCAGTACAACAGGTCCAAGACTTAGGAGAATAGAGCTACTGTGAAGATGCAAAGGCATTATAAGATGTTTTCAGGAGGCAGAGGTAAGGTGGAAGCATCAAAGAGGCAACTTTTGAGCTCCTTAAATACAGAAAAAATATTTTCCTCTCTTTTGACCACTATCATTGGTCCCTTCCAAATACTAATGTAAAAATAGGGAAGAACTCTGCAAACAGATCATAGAGGATTTCTTCCTCAAACTCCTTATATAGACCTCTGGTAACCTGATCTATGACTATGCCAGTTGAAAACTGGATTTCCTTTCCCTGGGCAAACTGGGGTCTACTGAAACACAAGACTTCTCTGCCTCTCTTCCCTAAATATCAGCAAGGGCCTTTTGACAATGAAACTAGATATTCGTAACATTCTATGAACTGATACAAATCATACTAAAAATGCAACTTGGTTTTTCACTAGTAACTAGATGTAGCAACACTAATACTGGCATCAGTTGTGATTTTCTTATTGTCAGTTGTTGGTATGAGGCCAATAAATATAGCCACTTATTGTATTGCTTTTAATCTGGAGTTGCTTTGCAAACTGCAGCACAGAGCAAGCATTAAGGTGCTAAAATTAGTTTGCACTGCAGTAGTAACAAATTAAAAATGGCACACTGTTACACCAAGCGGTATACAGTTCTGCCAATTGATTTATGAGGTCAGGAGTAAAAGAATTTATCACCTGGCATTATCTCTGCTCAGATTTAATGCCTGCTCTGTCATCGATGCACAAAAAATATATAGGAGTAGAGAAAGGTCTTTTCCAAAGACAAGAGCTGTTTACAATGGAGTGTTTCTCTCTAAGACACCTTAATAAAATAATAGCCTCAGTGGCCTAAATCTCACAGCATGGTGGGAGATCTGTATGGTGGTGGCTTTTGGCTCCAGATAAATATGTTTAAATTCATTGTCAAATGACAGGAGGACAGTCACGTCACCTCCAGCCGTGAGGAACATATTAAGCTCTGGACTGTCTGGCATCTTTGCTCCCCTTTTCTGTCTCTTGGTAGCACAAATTTAATGGCAGACTGAGATCCTTTGCTGAAGTTCAGAACGACATGTTCACCATTAACTCAAAGTCTCCTTTCAAAAATAAGCACTGACAAAGGACACAGAACTACTTTGGTTCCTGTATAAGAAGTCATATGAAGAGAGAGAAAGGGAAAAGGTAGTTCTTGATTTATGGTGAGGCTTCATCTTGTTTAAAAAAAAAAAAAAAAAAAAGGTGATCAGACTATCAGCAGTACTTTAATGTAAGAACTGCTGCCAGGTTTTACCTCAGAGGTGACTGCACTTCAGTGACAGATGAATACATCCCTCTCTACTGTACGCTGAGTACATTCCAATACTTCCTGTATTAGAAGAGAGGCTGTAAACAAAAGGGTTCATTATAATGGCATTCATCTGAAGAGAAACAGGAATAAGTATGTACTCAGGAAACAGTAGAAAGTTCATCAGCATTAGCAGCTTCTCCTCTCATTGTATTCCTTGATACAAGAATGATTTGGGTGTCTTCCACTTCCACTATGCATAGGCACTCAAAATCACAAAAGTTCTAATTCACAGTCTTACAATAGACAATTCATGCCCTATTTACTGCTCAGAGTCCATGAAATTCATTGCCTGAAAAATATCAGGTGATTCACATTTTAAAAGGGAGGATGAGGAATTCCAGAGACTTTATTAAATCCTAGTGAAAAGGTTCAACTTTATTAATTCCTAGGCAAAGAGTTTCAACATCACCTCATTCATAATTATTCTAAATACAAATGAGTACAACCAAAGTTGTGAATCTAATGTCAAAAGTCAGCAAAAATCTTAAAATTTTTAAACTCTAAGTATATCTTTAGGACCCACTAAATTCAAAACCTACTAAGGTCACGTAAATTGCTGTGGTCAGGCTGGGGGAATTTAAGTCTATTTTATGTATTTTGCTGAGTTGTATACTTCTACACTTTGTAGAAGACCTGAACTTTGCTACTGGCCAGTCTGTTCTTAATTAAAACACAGTCTTCCTCTCTAAACACATTCAGACTTTGGAAAAGATCAGCTTTGGCAGTAGCTCATTTCTAATTGCAAATAGTCTTAATGGAGTACAGCCAAGTGCAGAACCCCCCCGCTGTCTGTCACTGTACAATCATTCATATGAAATTAATAATTTGAATATAATTTTAATTAAAAACTATTAAAAACTAATTTCTCACACATAGCCATTGTACTTGACGAACATGTTACAGTTGGTATTTGTATATAGAATTACTTTGCTCCGATATGTACTACAAAATGGGACAAAAAGAGTTTCATAGGCCTTATGGCAGTTAAGGGAAAAGAAAACACCTGTACATCTGCCAATTAGTTTTCATTTATTAAGTTCTTATTTTAATTTCCAAAGTGGTTGCTGTTCAGCTATCCAGACTGTGTGTCAGATTTTGCAACCAAGCCCAAGCAAAATTTAGACCCATAGAAACCCGGTAATTGTAGGGGAGGTTTGTCTTATGCACAGCACAGACACCGACCTTCTCCCACATCCTACCAAACCTATTGCCTGTACTGCTGAAAAAGATTACGTTATTATGTATGTTTCTCAATAACATTACCAGCCTTTTCTCTTCCAATATGCAGTGAGAGTCAAAACAGGTCTTTAATTCTCAGAGAAAAATGTAAGCAGTGCCCCATGGTACTGAAATTGTCTTTGCAGTGATCTCTCAAGTCAAAGCCAAGCCAACTTCCTTAGCTCCTGACCCAGGACAGCACATTGGGTCACACCCAACATCTGCAGAGTCTCACCATCTTCATCTGGGCTGCTCAGCCTCTTACACAACTTTGCATTAAGAAATCCTCTTTCAAAAGCTCTTCATCTGGAGCCTTTAAACACAAAGGTGTTCAGCTACATGCAGCAACATGGTGTAATACAGGGCCTGGGAAAACACTCCAAACCCTAGTACCTGCAGATCAGCTTCAGGGGCTTGGGGACTGGACAAATGTGCCTGTGCTTAATCACAAGCTTGTGCTGCAAGCAGGGTTGGAAGTCTGGGAAAGTGAACCAGAGCACTCCCATCATCACTTCTTTTTCCCATCAAACGCGCATCCACCTTTCTGCTTGTAACTAGCTGTTACACTGGGTGGATAGGATGAGGATGTACTCTGTGACTGTCTGCATGGACTTGTTCAAGGACAACCCAAAGATCCTTCCCCAAGAGAGAGTGAAATCATCCCACTTGAAATGGCCCACAACACTGGGCTTTGGAGCCTTCCTACTGCAAGTAACGTAAAATATCAAGAGCAGCATTTGTTGTAGCACCAGAAGAGTCCCACTTTATTTCACATATCCAAGCTCTTGGCTTTACATCCATAACCAAGACAGAACACCACCCATGGGCCCCTGCTGGAATATTAGTTGAATACTGACACAGGAGCAGGTATAATGGCCAGCTAATAAATGAATCACTGACAAATACTGGAATAAACGTATGCTGTTTGTATATAAACATAAGAAAAGTGTGTAGGCACATTAATGGATGTCCATGCATCTCAAACACACGCACACATGTAAAGTAATTGAGACATCATTACTATATACACAAGGGGCATAAGTAAACTGAACTCCCACACACCTTTTGATATACAAGTCAGTGTTTTGTAGTAATTAGTGGCTAATTTGTATTGACACAGGTGCACTTGGAAAGTTACTGTGGTTCCCTGATGTGCTCTAACTCACACTCAGTTTCAGTAAGGGTAAAGGCCACTGAGCCTGTGCTGTTGGCTATTTCTGTAAGAAGAAAGAGGCTTCAAAGAGCAAGTTAATCTCCAAGCCTAGTTTTTCATCTCACTAGTGAACATTTTGTATGGCCTTTGTCATTTTGTATCCTGCACCTTTTGTTATTTCTAGGCTTCTCTAAGAAGCCCCAGCAGGGGAAGAGGTCACAGTGCCATAAAAATACTACTGCTTTTTAATAATTTATTTCTAATTTCTGCATTTTAGAACACCTATCATCTCTGCTGTGGATCCCACTTTCCCCTCTCCCATTCACACATTATATTTTATTACTCCACTGTATTTAAGAAAAATCTTCCAGCAGCCAGCTTCCAACAATGCTAAAGCCCCAGCAGAACGCAAAGGTGAACAACGGGGCAACCATGTGGATCTTGTGGAGGAGAGGCAAGGAGGAGAATACCACCAGATACAGAGATTAACCAAACAAAAAGATATGCAGAATAAAAGCCAAATACCTGAGAAATTTGGAAATGCAACCACATCTTTATTCTATTTGAGTCACTTGTTCATTTCTAGCCCCCAGTGTTCATGGCTTAAAAGCATTACCATTCACATACTGATGATCAAACAAGATGATTTCAGGCAACTCCTTGCACTGGACATTGTTTTGGAGCCTCTTTGCCCAGGAGTGATTGAGAACTGAGCTTCCCTCTTCACTGTTAGAGTTGCTTCTTTCAGATAAAATGTGAGGTTACACAGGTGGTGACCAGTTCTGACTTTTCCTGCAATGCTTATATTTCATACCCAAACAAGGAAATTCTTACCTAGGCTGCTGCTCTGTCATGTTTTCTAAAGCGATTTTGGATCTCATCAAAATGTGAAATCTTTTAGAGGGTATAGGAAAAACGCAATTGTAACCAAAGGTTAGTGTTAAAATGCAGTAGCCATTCTGATGTCTCAGTTTGCAAAGGCAGGCACACACATTGTGAATAATCTTTCTAAAGACAGTGGAGAAATCGCACCAAGGAATTTTGTGGCAGTACAGAAAAACTCAGTAAAAAGTGTTCTTGTCTTTAATCCCCTTGCACTCGTATCTGAAGCAATGGTTATTTTCCAAGACTTTACTGCCCAGGGAGCACCTGGGAAAACAAACCTTACAAAATGAAAGGTAACCAAAAGCCATACCAGTAAGATGTAAGGGAAAAAATAAAAGTCAAAAAGGCATCTCTGGAAAAATAAGCATGACAGATTTGAAAGGCCAATGTACATGAGAAAACAAAAGTTACTTTTTTAATCCTTGCTTATATTTTTTGAGAAAGGAATACAAATGATGAATATCTGTGTAACTACACCAAGGGCTTTCAGGAGTGCATTTTCAGGAAAAGGCTCAGGTGATGTTTTATTACCTAGGTTACTGAGACTCAGCAGACAGCATTTTTTCAATGTGCTGTAGCACTTAGGCTCAGGGCCAGTGAGTAGCCATAGCATGAGCGCTTGAGAACTCCACTGAGCCCCATGGAGGCAGTTAGAGTTCTTACATCTATGTCTATCTATATATAGATATTAAAGTTTGTCTTGTAGTTGTTCCTCAAACCCATTCAGCTATGGGTTGACCAGAGGCATATAACATGACTGCAGGATGGCATTGTAGTAGGATGTCTGAGCATTATTGAAGCTTTCTTCTGTGGCCAAGTGTTTCTTCTGCTTCCAGACATTTTATCATCCAGCAGCATCCTCCCTTATTCAGCATAGCACAAGTAATGAAATGAACAATGTCCTTCAGGGCTGAGGCTTATGTGCTATCGCTAATTAGCTTACAAGGCTTCCCACCCTAAGGGATGCAGGAGGTAGACCTGGGAGTTAGTGGCTTGGAGATTAAATTTATATTACGCATGTGGATGTAATGTACTTAATATGTATTTCCCAATACATTCACAGGAAAGTTCCAAAGAGATTCACATCACTAGTAATGATTGCTTTGTTGGACTAAGGCACCAAAAAGAACAAAAGGAGTATTTTAAATAGGAATTCCCCTCCTAGGAAATTGGATAACCAACAACAGATAGCAGCTCAAAAGTTCAGAGTGCCTCTAAGTTCAGCAAAGCAGCTCTTTGCTGCTGCTGATAGGCAGAGGGGAAGGGGGGAAAAGAAGGAGAAGAGATCAAAACCCAAAATAGCATGGGTCAAAGCAGCAGCACTGAGCGTGTGTCACGAGACAGGAGTGCTCAAAAGGGTTAGCTGTGGGTTTCATTACTTAGGAAGATAAGCCACTAAGCAACAGAGTGGCTATAAAACCATTATTTTTGGCACCTAATAGCCATAAAAAAGGTTCCAAAAGTTGGGATATTCCTAAACACTGACATTCTTTCCCCATTCATCATTTGGCATTTCCACCCTCCTCAGCATCCCTCTGAAGAGCCAAGACCAAGATTATGCCAGTCTGCAGGTCTATACCAATGAAGATCCTTGCACAAACTCTTTGTAAGAGTGAGCTGCCTTAACAAAAATCTCACCATTGGATCTACCCTCCATCATTCCTACCATGCACATATGCACTGCTTATTTCCCACATGAAAGTTTTTGTATATATTTCCACAGGAGACTATTTGATATTACTTGACAGCCATCCTTTTCAGATTGCTTTGCCTCTGACACCAAAGCCAAGAACAGATCAGGAAAATTCTCAGTCATACTTCCCTTGGTACAGCAGTATCTCTTCCAGGATACCAAATATCTTATTCCTCCTGCTCCTGGTTGTCCTACTGGTAACAGTAGAATCAGAGACCCTTGTTATAGGCAGGCCCTACACTTGATCAGGATAAACTCTCACTTATCAGCACTTCCCTTCTTCCTATGACAATTGATAGAGTTTTAATCCATTTGAGAAACACAATTCTGAATCAATTTGTTTTGTCTAATTACCAACCGCCCAAAAGCCCACCTGCCCAAGGCACTGAATCTCCAGTGAATATAAATCCATGTCAGAAGATACTACTGCATTAGTTTTTTGTTATACCTGATGTCCTTTCTCCCTTCCTCTGGCAATATGCTACGAATAAAACACATTTTCCAAGCTTAGAACAGTTAAAAAACATGACTCGCTGCAGAGATGCACTTCTCACCTTTTTTTCTTGTTATTGTCATTTAAATAATGCCCAGGGTTAACAAAACATGGGGTATAAGTAACAGGAAGCACTGGTGAGCATTCTGGCCTTTATCAGGACAGAGCCATCATATGGTGCTTCTGTTGACCCAAAGCAGGAATACATTGCAGAGTCTAAGTACGCTGACCAAACTCAGTAACATCACTTGCAGAGTAAAAGGTTGCTCTGTAAGAGTAAGGATGCTACAGGCTGAGCACAGCAGAAATTTTCCAGTGTTTAATTAGCCTGGGCAGGTGGATACTCCTGCTGATAAGCTGTCACAGTTGGAAGATCCTAGAGCAGACCAAACAGGTATGGAAGCAAATGCATTACATAGGAAAAGAATTCCAATTGTTTCTGGCTGAAATTTGCCCATTTGAAATTTCTCACTATGGAGGAGAACTAATTAAGTCCCAAACACTCCTGACTGTGGTGCATGATGCTAATTTTTCTCCAAGACAAATTGTAGGGTGCTCAGAGATACGTAAAGCCATGCAGAAAAGTACTGTGTGAGCAGGTCATAGGAGGTCTTGAAGCCTGCTTACACATGCAGCTCCAAAGTTCTTTTTGCTCATCATCTAATTTTTGGATTTGTGGTTATGCAAGTGAGCAAAAGAATTTAAAAAGTAAAAAATAATTTTAGGTTTCCCTCCATTATTCACAATAAGGCTGCAAAACATCTCTGAATACTAAAATGAACTTTTCCTCAAAAACCTTTTCTAGCCTTAGCTGAAATAACACAGCAGCAGGCTTTCAGTGATTCCTCTGGAGTACCCAGAACCAGGCTCTGCTAATCCGCAATATTTCATTTTTCTGACTCTGTCACTGCATCCAATTTGTATGTCTAGAAATGGAAAACTTCAAGTTATTCTGGTCTCAGTTACAGCTTACAAGAAGCCCTGGGGAAGTCAGGTCTTTAGACAAAGCAGCATGGCTTCCTCCATCATCTGTAAAAAATTTTGAGGACAAGGGTTGCGAGGTAAACCACCAATATGTTATGAAATACAGTTATGTGGCAAAAATATGTTTATATGTAACTTCATTGAGCTTCCTGTTGCTTAACTTTTCTGCTACAGTTCTCAATGACAGTGGCCTTAAATATTTCTGCAGGATCCACATTTTGGTCAATGTGGTGACTGGCTGAGCAATTGTTCGTTACTGTGGTGTATCTTCACAGTATGTGGTCTGTGACTTATGACTCAAACTCTGTTCCTGAAAGAGAATGATGAATTTTCCCTTGGCTTTTCTATGGCAATCCCCATGACACTGCCTGAACAGGAGTTAACGCTCACAGCCTGCAAGCGAGGCAGAAGCATTCCCTCCATTCTGCAGATGGGCTACAGGGACACATTAAGACCCAAAGTTCTCTAACTTTAGACTTCATAATTTGGCGCTGTTTTTTTTTTTTTTCCTGGTGTGCCCAGTACTGCACATCATTGCGTATGTTCGTAGCACAACTCCAAGAAATTCAGTCACATCTGAAAGAGGTCCCGTCTTAAGACACAGTAAATGGTATGTAGGAAACAATGGTGGGAAATTCCTTGCCACCTGTGACAAGAATGCCGTGAAATCCCTGCCCTAACATCACATAGGATTACTATGGCAAGAAGAGGAAGAAAATCCATCTCTATAGGGTGATATTAAGGATACGATCCAAGAAACTATAATTTCTTTCCTTGCAGCTGCTTATCCCATTTCACTATGCACATTTAAAAGAATACAGAAAACAAGGCAAGGCACTTACAGGGAATAGTCTCCTTTGTTACACTTTCCTCACTTCTCTATTACATAGGTCTGTCCTGCACACGAGTCAGAAATCCTGAGAAAAGGGTAGTATCTGATCACATAAGTAGGCTGTAATATTAAGCATGTATGTAGCAGAGCACACCAAAGTTGTACTAACAAATTAGTTCTGACATTTCCTAGCTTTTGCACATTTGGAGGTTCTTTTGCAACTTCACTATCTTTTCATATGGGTATATTTGTTTATTTGCTTGGTGTTGTGTGTGTGTGGTTGCCATTGTTTTTAAGAGGGCAAAATAAGAGAGAATTTATCCCAAGGCATCAGACTGGTCATCAGTAGGGTTGTAACCTTCACATCAGCCACACAAACCTCTGCTGTTTCAGATGACAGGCTGATAGCAGGCATAGCCTGTCGTTGTTAACACAGATCAGGTTTAAAGGTCAGCAAGATTAGCACTATTTTCTGACTGCTCTGAATATTGTAGAAGAGAGTCTACATATTTCATGGAAAACAGTTTTACCAAAAATGTTTTTCCCCAACTCTAGGCAAGGTTTGTTTGGAGCAATTTCATACTTCAGTTTTATAGGAATTCCCTTGCTAAAAGGCACCTTCAGCTGATCTCAAGGAACTGTGGCCCTTCCCACAAGGGCACAGACGCTTGCATAATCATCTTTGTTTTGCCACATAAGTAGATGTGCTACTTGCCCCTCTTTGCCCTCTCTTCACGTCTGTCGCCTCCTCTCATAGCAGAAAGATGGAGATAGATAGAAGAGAGCGGTGTTTCCACAAGACCTACAGAGAGGTCAGGTACTGTTGGGCACGAGGGACCAAGGTACCTTTCTGTGAGAAAATATTCCAGATTGCACTAGTTAATCATCCACTACTTGCAGGCATTGATTTCCTTCATATAGAATGTATTTTTCTTAAGTGGGCTTTTTAGTAGGATTTGCTGCAACAACACCCAAACAAGACTAGTCATTCCACAGGGGAGCAAGAACAGGTGTGTCTGGGCATAGCAGAAGTGGGGACTTAAATTCAGCCAACATTAACCAGCCTACATTGTTTATTAGGCTAGAGGGCTTGCTCATTCCTATGTTCAGGTCCTCTTTTCTGGAGGACTTTTTTCTTCAAAAAAGCAAAACAAAACACAAACCCAAACAGAACCAAGACAAAACCCAAACCTCAATAACTGTCCTCGAACAACAACAATGTTCTCATGGGTTATTGAGCAAAGCCTGCCTCAACTCTGTCTCTGTCCTGTGTTACTTGTACAGATTAATGATTTTACAGATTACTGTATTTTAATAATATCCAAATTGTAATCCAAACCATGTCAGAGTTTCAACATCACAGCACAGTCATGTAGGTGCCTTAATTTTCTTTCTCAGAGAAGCTAAAGGTCAAGTCAATAAAAGGTTAAGCTGACTGCTATAAATTATTATAATATTCTTCTTAACCTGTCACAAGATCAATAATGGGTGTCATCATTCATTTTCTAGAACTAAAGACACTAACACTATTATTCTAATAAGAGAGAAAAAGTATATCAACTTCCTGCCATTCCTGTTTTATTAAATTTGGAAGTTTTGAACTCAAATCAGTAAAAGAAAATAACCCAATGAAATCAAAACACAAACATTCTGTTCCTACATAGAAAATAAATGACCTTTTGATTAATGACATATTGGAAAGCTATAGCACTTTTTGCAGAGTTTAAAATACAGCATTGAAATAAACTGGGTTTTGCAATAATTCTATCTTTGAAGTTATGAGTGTGATACCTTTCTTTTTCCTTTAGCTCCTGGGCACTTTTTCCTCAGTCGGCTTTTTTAACTCATTACAGGCTGTCAGAGGAACACTATGGGCTTGATTCTCCAGCATTGCGCATTTGCAGAGGTATGAAATTACTATAGAAAAAAGTGGACATTAAGGAGTAGTACGCCATTTTTAGGAGGTGTTATTTCTTTCCTGTTCATTTTGCTTACTGTTTTTTAAAGAACCTCCTCATTCCCCCAGTATGAATGATCCTGCTTGGTTCAGGTCAGCATGCAGCCCAGCTAAGTGCTCACACTTTCATAGAAGCGTCTGAGTTTTGCTTTCTGTATTGTTCACTTTGCTTCAGCTAAAGGTCACACAGAATTGGCTTGCCTACACTTAAAAGGATTTCCCAGGAGAGCTATATGGGCCAATACTGCCAGGGAAGACCGGGTTTTATACTGTCAAAAGCTTTCTTTTGATACTATAACTTAAAATAGTCTCTTGCATGGCACTGGTCACAAACAAAAAGGCAGAGTATGGGTGTCTTTAGTAGGACATGTATATATGCATATTTGCATCACTTAGGCATACAGCTTTTTGAGCAGTAGATGAAATAAGGGAAGAAAGGATGAATTCCTGTCATGCCAGAAAATTAAAAACAAAAAAACTAGCCAGTTTTGCAAGGCTGAAACTGAAATTCTATACCTCTGGCAGGCAATGGCATAAAAGACTCAAAATAGTGCACAGCAGCTCTGTTGGAGAACTAAATGGGTCTTCAGTAAAATACTTTTGTTGTAGATGACATAGTCTATATTATGAGATTTTGAATAAGCAAATGCAAAAGTGTGATACGAAAGATTGTAAATGCGTTGTGGTGAATACTAAAATGTAACAGAAAAATTCACTCCCTGAGATAAAACAAGGTCATACAACACAATAGCATGGATGAGCTAAGTCAGCCTTAAGAGAGTGATTCAAATTTGGTGCTACTACCATGTAATATTTTGAAGTCTGTATTGTTTTCTTACAGACTTGACAAGCATCAAGCTCTTTCAGGCAAAAATCCCAATCCACCACCCAAACACTGGAAGAAAAACAAGCGAAGGAGAGACAGTTTGGTTTGGCAGGTTTGTGGGTGCTATACAGACTGTGACGTAGCATCACTCTGCATCAGGAACATGGCATCTAAAATAACAGTATCAACTGCCAGGATTTGATTCCATGTTTGCCAGATGCAAAATGGAAGTAAAGCTCCGCAAAAGCTATTTACTCAGAAAAAGCTCTGATGTGCCAAGAAGTTTCTCTAGAGTTCATTCGAATCTGGTTATTAGTTTTAGTTATACACTGAAAAAAAAAAGTTTCTTTTACATATTTACGTAGTATTTGATTTTAATTTCAAAATATTTGTTTTAACTATTTCCTTACTGTAGATAAAAATAACTAAAAGAGTAAAACCTGAAGGTAATTTTATATAAGCAAAATTGTTTCTCTTTTTTTTCTTGACAGCTACAAAATCTGCTGTTCTGTTTCTTTAAGAAAAAAGAAAAATCTTTCTTAACAAGTCCACAAAAACATACTCATTACCACTGATATGCTGATCTATCCAGCTCTGACTCTTTCTAGACCTGGGCCTGTGCATCCAACTTTTTGAGATGGTAGAAATTAATGCTTCATTTCATAAAATTTCACTCTAGTCTGAACCTAAACATGGGATGACTATTTCCATTTCTCACTGGAACAAGAGACGTTTCCCAGTGGTGGTAGTCCAGAAACCATAACCACCAGTCATAATTGATACTGCACAAGCTAAAAATGGAAGATTCAAACAAAAACTCATACCTGAAGGACCAAAGAGCCACTGAGAACAATGAAACATGTACTGCACTTAGATTTACTGTAGCTGCATTTTAGTATAGCACTGATATAGGGATTCTGTCTTGCAAACTTAATTCAAATTGGTTTGGATATGAGCAGAGTTACATGGACAATAAATTGAAAAAAATCTGTAAACAAAGAGTAGTGATAAATACTACCATACAAAGTTGGAAAACCATATAGTGTAGTGATACAGAGATGAATGTTCAGTACAGCTTCTTAATTTTTATCTATGTTCAGGCAATGGGCAGTAGGTACCTTTTTTATATACATATATAAGAAATACATGTACTCACACACACACAGAATAATGAAATGGGGGATCTGGTAAATTCTAGTGAAGGGAGCACAATGCTATAAGGGAATTCAAAGTCTGAAAACAGATGGCACATTTTAGGAAATGAGAAGCTAATGTCAAATATTCACTAGTAAGAAATCTAGGATACTTTGTCTTCTGGACCTCTGTAAGGGCAACACTGAACATTGCCTTAGAAACAAGTTTTCAATGCTGTATGCTAGCAAGAATCACAACACAATCTGGGGGATAAACATACTGAGATGACACGCAACACAGCAAAGCAGAGAAGACTGGCCAAGATGCTCCTCGGATATTGCATTCAGTTCTGTGCTCCTCAGTACCTAACACTGACAAATTAGTAGTAATTCAGAGAGGAGGAAAAAACCTGCTGCCTAATGGTAGTAATATCTAGGCCACAATTCCACTGAAGTCAATGACAGGCACCTACATACCTTTGAGGATCAGGCCCTCAATCTTATGTAGAAGGATTTGCTTATGAAGAAAGATTAAAAGGTCTAAATATGAACAGCTCAGCTAAGCTCTGACTAAAGCGAGATGTGATAACTGCCTATAAATATTTGAAGGGTATAAACATCAAGAAGGGCGATGAATTATTTAGATTGGTACAAGGGATATAACGAGGAGTAATGGGATGAAATTAAGAAAGTGAAAATTTAGGCTGCTCCCTGACAGCGAGGTATATTTCATCTGTGAAATAATTTACACTGAACATCATGAAAAACTTCTTCAATGTGAGATGTATTAACCTGTTATAGTCTACCAACAGTAATGGCAGAAGTCCCATCTTTTGGGGGCTGCTAAAATTGGATGAAACAAAGTATAAGAAAATGAATAGAGGGCTATCTTGCATCGGCTGGGAGACGCTGGATGACTTAACTAACAATAATTCCCTTACTCCAGATTCTGAGACTCCTGTTAGCTTTTCTATCCAAGCATACTGTAGCATTTCTTTGTAACCAGGTGAGAGAGATACCAGTCTTGGGAAGCAGATACAATTTGCTTGGAAGGCATCATACTCACCTTTAATTACAGTGGCTATCCAGCAAGTATTAGGTACAACAGTAAGTGTCCGGAGAGGAGCACACCAGCATTTGCAATCAGCATTAGGACAGATTAACAACTAAGACAGTAGTGGGGGGTGGGAGAGAAGGACTTACTGGACAGTGAACTTGTACATCACAGAAATGCCATTTAACAGGCAGTCTCATGCCTCTAAGGTTGGCATGCAAAATTTTGCAATTTCATCACTTTGTGTCTGCTCAAGCATGGAACCCATCTAGTTAGAGCATGACCTGACCTTGTCCATTCATAAAATCATGCAGTGCTGTGAAAAAGAGGGAGTGCAATACCCAAAGGAATTTCATTGCAACTGCAGAAAACCAGCTACAAAATCTAAATACAGCTTGCCTTCATCTCTGTAGCAGCACTCAGTTAATACTGCAGCTTGCAAAGTTCCTGTTTCTGCTCTCTCCATGATGGATTTGCTATCATGGCATCAGTCTTTGTTAAATCAAACTTTGGAAGGAATTCAGCAAATAGGCTCTCGGGCAGACAGTAATTTAATATTAGGCTGTTTAAAAAAAAAGCAACAATACAAGAAGGCTGAATATCTCAGCAACACATGGGGGGAAATATATAAGGTGATTCTGGGTGGAGAGAAACAGGAAGAATATTTAGCTATCTGAATTTCACAGAAGGAGAAAAATGGTTCCACTTTTAAATAATTCCATTACTTTTTATAGTCAATTAAAATGGAAGGCAGTAATATTCAGCATATCTCAAGAATTCATCTCTTAGAACGGATCCTGAAGATCTTAGAGTGTTCTTCATAGGCTTGATCTTGCACTACACAAGATAAGGAACCAAGTAGAAGCGTAACTCCCATCAACACACTCAGGTTAGCGCTCTGCCATACAAAAAGGGGTACCTAACTCCCCTTTTTACATGCATATATTTGTGGGTGTGAACTAATTTTTAATTGCTTCTCTAGTTGAAGCATTTTCAAGACAACAAAGCAGCTTCAATTCTAGCAACTAGAATGGTAACAGATAATTTATTCCCATATTAGAGACCAGCAGCAGACCTCAGATGACTCAAACCCCATGTTGGAACACTTAACTCTGTGCCACCTCCTAAGTCACAAACTAAGGCACTTTCTCTGCCAAACCACGTGTTCACCAGGCTACTTTCTGTTTTATGATATCTGACAAACACAAAACAGCAGCATTACAGTTTAAGGACACTATCCAGCACTCCAATGTAATTAATCCTCACTGGACCACTAGCAGCAGTTTGCCTTCCACTTGTACCCTTAGATCAGGTAGTCAAATTTTTTGTACTTTCACTCTTACTCTAAAAAGCCTGTGGACCAAAGCTGGTTTTCAAATACATGTTTTTCTTTCATAGAATTATAGGTAAGCAGGATGAGTGAGACACAACAGAAATTAACTCAGTAACATTTAGTTAAGCCTATACATTGCAGGAGGAAAAGCAAACAAATCTACTGAGAGTTGTCTCCTTGTTATGGGTGCACTTAGGGTAGTTTTTGTTCATTCTATAGTAATAACTTCTCCAGTGCTCTGACACAGTATTTTTGTAATCAGCTACATGTGCATTTAAATATTTGAATCAACTACACTTGTATGAACAAATCTTGTCCTGATTCATGTTTATGCATCCTAGAGAAGTCAATGAGCCAAATTCCACTCTCAGTTGTACCAGCATTAATCCAGAGGACTTAATTGGTCTCAGTGGTTTTGCTCCAGAGCATGGAATATGAATATACCTTAATGGCACTTCATAGCATATAAATTGGGAAGGGACATTTCTCCTGCAGTAAACAGTGAAACAAACATTTCAGATCAATTCTATGACACTTTTGCAGGTTTATTTTCTGACTCCACATTTCTGACACATTTGAGAGACCGTGAACAACAATGCTCAGCAGATTTTCTTGATTTTCAACTTGCATTTTGTATTAAAAACCACACAAACAAAATGACCGCCATCATCTTGCAGGCCAGAGCAGAAGAACAGCTAATGCTTTTTTCTAAGTGTAGATTGCAGAGAGTAGGGCTGGAAGGCCCCTCAGGATACCATGCAATCCACTCCCTGGTCCAAGGCAGAGTCTACTGTATATAAATCAGTCCTGACAGATGTCTAACACGAGCTAAGAAACATCTGATAATTAAAATTATACAACTTTGTTATATAAAATCCATTAAAAAAAAAGTGGGATTTACAAGTCCAGAACTGAAACCCACAGACCACATGCCTAGCTGCCATCAACTTCAGAGGTACATCCCTTTTCCACTTCAAAGTTCCACAGACACCTAAGAGCTGCATTTGTTCATACAGAGGAGGATCACACTATTGACAAGGCTGAGTGACAGCATCTGCTTCGTGCTTGCACCATGCTGGAGTCAATCAATCGGGAAGGCAGATGGAGGATGGGAGGACTCAGTCAAGAATACATGGTCTTGGTAACACCATTATATGGATCTTTGCAAACTTACAGCACCAGCTGACATCTTCCTTCAAAATGAAAAGGATACAAGAGGAAGGAGAAAGAAGAGGAATGGCACTCAGGCACCTCCTTTCTTTCTACTTCAATCAGTAGTCTAGGGATTTAGAGTCTCTTAAGAGCGCAGGTCATGAGTTCAAGACCCCAAGGACAGCATGACTGTGAACTTGCCCTTTCCCCACCCATACTGATGAGTCATCTTGTCTTCAAGTACAAAGCAAAGGACCCCACATTCCTTTCAGCTTCTGTGTGTGTGTGTAGGTCTATTGTTGGATTGGGTTTTTTTCTTTTCTTGAAAGGAGTGACTTTTGTGCTATCATGTTTCCATTTTTCTTTTAAAGGGCATAGGCACTTACTATCAGGACCAATTCTATACAGTTAATTCCATAAAGGGTAATAAGTTACTTGAAAGGCAGACATGGCAACTTGGTTTTTTCTTCCACCTCCCAGAGTTGGCTAGAACAACGTTGTCTCCAGTGGATAGCCTCTAGCCAATCCGTATTGGCAAGTTTGGGCAGCTTGGTTATAACTGGCTGATCCTGAGACCAATGCCCAAACCAGTCTGGACATTAGTGGGTTTTGTCAGTCCCTATTTCTGAGACATCTAGCTTTCCCAATGGGTTGCATAGGGAAGCTTGATGTCTCTTGGTAAGGTTATAGATTCTCCTGCAGCAGCCAAGCACCTAAAACATTGGTGTTACAGCACGTAGAACCATAGCAGATTTCTGATTCTGTGCATTAGCCCAGTCTGTGTGCTGTGTGCTATATTGTAATGAAAGTTTCAGAAATAAAACCTTTCCAAGAAAAACTCTGGACTATTTAATAATTAACAAAGATTAATCAGCAGATTGATTTCAGAACTGAAATGAAATGCTAATATTTTAAAAAAATTAAATTGCTTTAGGAACTCATGACTTGACTGCCTGTGTGTATAGAGACCATGCCTAGCAGCTCACACTAGGTGTTATTGGGAATGTTTCAACAAAACACTGATTTCAGCCATAGATCCACTATTAGCATTAAAGACCTAAGCACCATGTGAGAAATTAGCACTATAAACAGAAAATTCGTAACAGGTGCATAATAGGCACTTCTGCAAAATGTTATGGACCTTTATCACACCCACAGATGACACATTTATAATAACTATACACAGATAACTGCAGGTTTCACAGAGAGTCCGCTGTGTGTGCTCTTTTCAGATTCAGCTTCCTAGAAAGTTTTTTTTCACCCACAAATGAAACCATGCCCTCCCCCTGTTTTTTTTAGAGGCCATAGAGATTAGCAAAAAAAGGTTTTATCTTAGATATATTTCTGCCTATTCCAGGCTCTGCCACTTTTCCACCAGCATTATTAAATATCAGATATTGATATTGAAGAGGAGGCTGACGGGAGACCTTATCGCCCTCTACAACTGCCTGAAAGGAGACTGTAGTGAGATGGGGGTTGGTCTCTTCCCCCTGGTAACAGACAATAGGACGAGGGGGAATGGTCTGAAGTTGTGCCAGGGCAGGTTTAGGTTAGACATTAGGAAAAATTTCTTCACCAAAAGGGTTGTCAGGCTCTGGAATGGGCTGCCCAGGGAGGTGGTCGAGTCCCCATCCCTGGAGGTATTTAAAAGACAGGTAGATGAGGTGCTTAGGGACATGGTTTAGTGGTGGGATGGTAGGGTTAGATTAACGGTTGGACTTGATGATCTTAAAGGTCTTTTCCAACCAAAGAGATTCTATGATTCTATGATATGAGTAGCTTGCTTCAACTAGATATCAAGTTTTAAATCAATGCAAAAATATTTTTTCCTTTTTACTTTGTGTTAACAATATTATATGTGACATTTCTACTTCAGTTCATCACTAACTGTGCAAAGTCAACACTTGATCACTCCAGACGCTAAAAAGTGTTAAAGTAACCAAACTATTTCTCTGGTTTCCCACCTCTTCTATGGAAAATTATCAGTCTAGTAAATGGGGAAGGATTAAAAAAAGACAAAAAGAAAAAAGCTTTTGCCATATTGCTACAACACAATAAAAATAAGATCAGTGCCTAAAGCTCACAAGCAACCTTAGTTTAAAAAAATCAAACCATAATAAACTTATCTTTTGATTTCAGCTACAACTTGAGTGGACAGCAAGCTGATCAATGTGCCTTGAGACAACAGAAAACATTTCCTGCCTTCTTATTCACTTTTTTTTTCTTAAGTTACAGTGATGCACCAGCTTGGGAGAATCACTACAGCAACAAAGTGATGAAAGAAAATCAACTGAAAAAATCCCTGCCCACTGCAAAGGACAATCACTGATATGACTGGTCAGGTGCCTGTTGTCTGCTCTGGGCACTGTGCTGGGCTCAGGCTCAGCTAAGGAAGCAAAAAATAACTTCAACTTCCCCATCCATAAACTTTTGTCAATTCACAGAAAAACCCCATCCTTTTTCTTTCAAAGCACTGAGAGGTTTTGGACTCTCCGAATTTCTACAGCTGAAAAAGAAGGATACAGCAGTGAAGTACTCCCCTCTTACACCCACCCAAAACTGGCAGCAGCTGAAGGGGTTGAAGAGCTGCCAGCATTAAGGACAAATCCTAGAGATGCACCTGACCCATGGAAATGCCTCATCCCTGGGAAAAACAAAGCCGTGAGCAAAACACTGACCCCACAGCAGAGGGAATTACAGAAGCCCAGCCTCAGCTGCCAGCTTCAGATCTGCCCTGGGCTCATGGAGAGAATTTACTCAGCTCAATGGCCCTGGCTTTGCCCTCTCTTTCCTCACCTCTGTGGAAAATAAAAGCAATCGCTAATTACCTGCAAAAGATGGAGTGAGACACAAGAGTTGAGAACTACCCTTTAAACACAGACTTAAAAGAAAGAGCAAGCTATTAGCAACACAGCTTGAAGACCCATGTAGCAAATTAGACAATTACACATCTTTCCTGGACAATTGCTTCCAATTTCTGCAGAGTGTAAGTTTGCCAATTAAAAACAAACCAACAAAAAAAAAAAAACAAAAACCTTTCTACCTTCATCATTGGCAAGAAAACCATCCTGGCATGAAAACAAAGCATTCTTGTTTTCCCACATTTCTGGCAGGTTAGCTCCAGGACTTCTGCTGCTCTTCAGAGGTTTCTCAAGCCATCAAGCAGAGAGCACTTGGGGTTTTACCACTTGTTGGGGTTTTACCACTTGCTGCCAGTGTTTTCCAGAACACCAAAGAGCAAGGAAAGCGTCGAGGTTCAAACAGGGCTGGCTCTACAGCTTGAGGAATCTCCCTGCTGAGCAGGAGCAAGGAACACGGAGCACGTGCGGGAAGAGACACACACGTAAAAATGGGGAAGAGGTAAAACCGCAGATGGACCCATCACATTACAGCAGGAGTTGACAACTACTTGCAGCTACCCTCTTAGGAGCAGATGGGTGTGGAGACAGGGAGATACCTGGCATGTATAAAGCAGTATAGGGAATTTGGGGATGATTTCACTCAGTCAAGGCAAGAGTGTAATGCATAGCACCAAGCAGCTCATCACCATCATAAAGACCTCAATGTCCTCCTTCTTTCCCAGAAGCCTGTAGTAAAAGGAGTAATTTCTCATCTAAACACAGCTTTTGACTAGTGCCAACATCATTATTTCCTAATGGTTCACAACTATGAAATACACTGCATGTTTCCAAGACATGCACGTGAGAGTCAAGAGTCACTAGTTTTAGAGAGGGAAGGAGAATTTGAGAAGTGCAGAAAGGAAGAATATAAAACGTACAAAAGGGGAGAGCAAACAAAACATGAGGGGGAGAGAGAAAAAAGTACAGAAGGTCAAGTATGGGTGGGGAAGAGGAAGTGGGTCCAGAAGATAATTATGGTAAAGGTGAGGGAGCAACATTAGGATCAGGAAACCCATAAATGTACTTACCGGAAAACGAATAAAGAAAATGGAGTTATGCCAAGAAAATTAAAAGGCTTTAAAAAGCAACTGAGAATGAGGGGCCTGCCAAGCTACATTCATCAAATATTAGACACATTCCGGCAGTATTTGTCAAATTTATTCAACAAATACTATTTGCTGCCATAGCTGGCCAAGTACTCTCCAGCAAGCATATTGTTCAACAAATATCAAGGAAATTAATTCAATAATCTATCCAGCTACTATTTTACTAGTTATATCACCCATTCAAAAAGTAAGCTGCACTGCTGTTAAATTCGTTAAATGGAATGAGTGTTATCTGTGGCAAGGAGAGTTTGCAGTTGATGTACGTATGGGTCCTAGCTATAGGAATAAGAACAGGAGGCAAGGCAGAACTACAATTAACTACGATACCCAGCAAACAGTATATAACCTGTTTTTTCTTTCTGTAAGTAGACATAAGTAATTTTCCTCTAGGGTAGTAGGACTAGTCCTTTGCCTAGTAAGCATCAAGTTTTGACACCCAGATTACCATAATTAAACTCCTTTGGTGCTAAATTCAAAGTTGCAGTTACCAGCAGGTAATTTACCTCTCATCTGTTTAAATACACCAGTGCTTTGTCAGGTTAGCCTTGTTCCTGTTATTGGAAGGGCATGTGATGAGGTAATTTTCACCTCAGTATGCATTCAAATCAATTTTCAGTACTGTTAAAAGGCAACATCTTTTCTGCCTCATAGCATGTTTTTCATCCCAAAATATATTACAAATGAAGCACTATTTTAGAAACTGAAAAGAGACATTAAAATGAAGTTTAGATGCAAAGTAAACTATCAAGTGTTAAGAAAACATTACATTTAATGCTGTACAGGTGACCTTAATTTAGACCCCTGGTGTACATATGTTACAATACAATCTTTAACAATGCAATTGCATAGGAAGTTTCCATGTGACTCTTCCTTCAATCAGTGCATAAGCTGGATGGTGCTCTGGGACTGAATTAGCTATTCAGTATTTCTTTTTATCCTCATCATTCAACGTGTAGTCTCACCTTATTTACTGCATAACATCCATACCCTGCTCTGAATACCTAATTATTAATTTCCTCATGGGCTTCTCTGTGGCACTCATCACTACAGTAGCTGATGTTTCACAAATATTAATGAATTTATCTTCCAGCCCTGTGAGAAAAGCTAATAACACTTTCCTCGCTTTGCAGTTGGAGAAAGGGGGACAAAGACCACAGGAATTACCTGCAACCACAGAGAGAAGTCAGGAATGGGGACACGTTTAGAGCTGCAGGTCCCAGGACTCCCAGTGCCCTTGCTCTGCCAGACTACATCATCTTGCTGGCAGAGGTGCCAAGGACTCACAGGCTCCACTTATCTCAGTCACAGCTGCCTGCGCTCAACACCCACCCAGGGCAGGCACCCATGGCCATGGCTGGTCTGGGGAACACGCTGCCCAACTATCAGCTCCCACAGCCCTCCCCACATCTCCGAGTGCCTCACTTAAACACATTTGCCTGACTCCAGCTTTCTTATTTTGTTGTGTTAGATGGAATTACTCTCCAAAACTACGGAGAGAAAAACTGGGAGAGTAATCTATCGCTAAACAGTAATAAATCTCATGAGCCTTACGTTGGTGATACAGGTTCACTGAAATGTCATATTCTGGATCCAGATCCTCTGCACCTCCTGCTTTCTGTAATGAAAGTCTCTATGCTAATTCTCCACCTGCTGCCTGGCAGAATTAGAAATGGATTCCCATAGCTTCTTCACAAGTGCTACCTCCAGACTAATGCAGCTGGGGGCGAGGAGAAAGTGCATACACATATATATATATATATATATGGGGAACTGAGGAGACGGGTGGGGAAAGCTGCAATTTCCATGTGCAAATTGAGAGTTGAAGTTATCTTCGTGGTTAGTTTTGTCTTTTTTTAAATCGGAAAGGTGCTGTTAGAAAAACAAAGCAAAATACCTAAATATTACACAAGCTTCCAATGATCAACCTAATGTCATAGGCCACTTCTATATTTTTAAAGATTTCTTTTTCCCCTCAAAATGCTATTATGAAGTCCCATTAAGCATGTCTATGTATGCAAAAGCATAGATGTCCACACACATTTAACCCTAACTGTGAGTAGTTCAGACTAATTTTAAACTTTGCAGGACAGATTCTCAACATAAAACTCTCTGCCTTCCCTACTTTAGCATCATGAAATAAAGATGGAGTTTAACTATCCAGATGAGGTCTTTGAAGTTGCAAAACCCATTTATCTGTCACTCAGATAGTGTTTTTCGGAGGAAAAGAAGCAAGAAACCTGGGATATATATTGACTCTGGTGACCTTGCAAGCTACCAAGGTGACTTCTCACAGAGGACAATTTGTCCAAATGACAAATAACGTATTCCTTACCACCTCAGGTGGATCCCAATGATCAGAGCACCCTAAAAGGACTAAAAAAGACTGTCTTGAATCTTGCATCAAGCACACACAGACACTCCTGCACACTCAGAGACCATACAGGCATTTCGTAAAGGCAATGCATTAAACACAGTAAAGATTACCAGGGAAACAACCCCCAACATACAGAGCTAAAGCTATGGGCTCTTTCTCTAGCAAAACCCTAGCTGATTTCTACACTCTCAAGTTTACTGACTCACACAGGGCAGAATGAAATCTTGAGAATTAGTTCTGATAAACAGCTCAGCTTTCCATCAATCTGACATGAAGTGCAATCTCTGCTCTAAAAAGCCAAAATGGTCTGTGATGGAGAGAGAGGAGGAGGAGATGCATCACCCAAGTAGTGATGGCTAGAGACATTTTTTAGCAGAGACCCAGAGAAGGTATTATGTCTTCACAGGGTGCTGAAAAGCGTTGCTTTCAGCAACCATACAGAGTCTTCCAGACTGTTTTTCTCTGCCCCAGGGAAACTCTGCATGTGCATAACCATGTACTTGCCTTGTACAGGCCCACCCATGAGGAGCGCTGCTAGCACTGCTAATGGGTCTCCTTCCCCTCTGTGCCCTGACAGACACCTTCGCTGTCCTCCCACAGCAGCACAGGTGGGAGGGTCACTTGATAGCTCTCTGAATCAGCGCTCCACACCCCAGGCACCAGGGACAAGTTATGCTCAGAAGCACACATGAACTGCAGGAGAAGTCCCATGGCAGCATACCTGGGCTTCAAAACTGGATCAAAGCACACAACTGTCAGCACAAAAACTTTCAGCAGGCGCTGGATCAGACCCAGAACATTTTCTCCCTCCCTTTCACCCCAGAGCATCCCAAGGCCTGACCTTAGGGTCCTTCAACCCCTTAACTTGCAGCTGTACGTTTTTTTACAGCAGTGGCAGCGATGATGTTTTAGAGACCTAAATCTTTTATTTCCTCTAGGAATATGTTTTCTATCTATCTAAACAGCTTGGGTAATTAGAGTGCTTTTTTCCCCCAGTGAAGTATTAAATTTCTCTCTCGTTTCCCCACTCATCTTCACCTACTAGATTTAATGTATTTCCAGGTCAGTTCTCATATAGCTCTAACACTTTCTACTCCACTTGCTTAGGAAATTCAGCAAATACTACTCAGCCAGCCTGCTCATGCTGCTTTATAGCTTGCTGTGGTCATTCATTCTCAGCTGAACTGTGCATTCAAGATAAACACAAGGTAGGTGCTCTGCTTTAAAACCCAGAATCACTCATAAAAATCCACTGGACCTGCTAGACTGTCCTTTCAAATCAATTAGTCTGCAGCAGGGCTCCACCAGCAGCACTCTGTCCTCCTCCACTCCCACTTCCAGGGAGGCAGACACCTCTCTAGGTCCAGGATTTTTTTTTTTTTTAAGACAAAATAACCTCATCTTATGACAATATTTTGTTTGAAATATCCCCTCCGGGTGCCAAATACATAGCTAGCCCCTTGCCCGTCCACTCCTGCTTTCCCAGCTGATGAGGTGCAGGGCAACCAGGCTTCTCCCCTCTCCCACGAGGAGCATGCTAGCAGCTACCATGTCCCTCCCTGCTATCTTGAGGCAGGGCATTCAGTCTCCCTTTCCCTCCCCATCAGAAGCAAGATGCCAAGCAGGCAACCTCCTTTCAACTTTCCCCACTGCCACACACACAGACAAAAAAAATTACTTGTTAACCATGTTTTTTGTGGGGGGTGGAGAAAACAGTATCAGTTATGGATGACCTAAGCACATCAACCATCAGATTTCATTATACTGAAATGCCATATCAGCTTGTTAGTTGGGATTTTATTTTGCTTTTTCCCCACAGAACAGAAAAAGTTCGCTAGCAATTGCCCATGTTAAAGTGTTAGAATTTTTTTTTTTCCCTTTCACCAGACAGACAAGTATGTGCCTCCTTGGAAAGTTTCTAATTAAAAGTTAGGTTTCTCTCTCTTTCCTTTTCGAAAGTACCATAAATTATAAATAACTGACTAGTCTTTCACCATCTCTAACGCACAAAACCTAATATACTTTCTCCAGTTTTTCCAACTTTGCTGTCAGAGGGACTTTTTATATTTGGGTTGGGAGGAGACAGGCTGCTCAAGAAATCTGATGAAACCCCAAGACTGAAAATATTGTGCCCCTTACCTACAGCAAGTACATTACGAAGGCAGCTACAACACAATCAAAGTCACTACACAGTATGGGCTCCTTCAGATGACTTTCCCCATAATGTGGTGCAGTTTCTTTGAGCACAAGGTAATGTAGTGTTCATGCTAGTTGAGTCCTGGGCCTCTGTGAAGCAGATACTGTCAATCATTTCAGACTGTGTTGGACTGAATGTAACATTTTCAATATGGTGCTTACAGTTTTCCAGTGAAGGTAAAGCTGAGACAGCCATTGCATTTTACTGAGTAGTACATTAGATTCCCCTTGAACTATGCTATGGGTTTGAAAGAGGTGGTTAACTACACTCTGGTCATTAAGAATCTGTTTCTGTATTGTACTAAGCATCCTATCACCAGGGAGTGTAATTAATGGACTCAGACCCTTATTTTAAAAACAAAAAAACAAAAAAAAAAAAGAGAAAAAAGGATGAAAAGAAAAGGTACAGGATCATCAGGGTTTGGATCCTGAAACTACTGTTGCCACCATGAGACATCTTACCAGCACCTACTGGGATGAGGTTGCTTACAGCAGGCTGTCTCCCAGCCCTACACCATCCCTGTGTATCAGAGCGAGTTGGTAGAGGGTAGGTAAATGAGCTACAGCCTTTAACTCTGGACTCAAACCGAGAAGCAGTGACTGGATGTAAATACATATTGACAGAAATGACCAGTCTGTGGGTGTTCAGTGAGGAAAAGCACTCATAACTACAGATGGCTCATCTTACACCTCCGCACTGTGCAACACCCAACCGGCAGTCCCATGAGAACGCTCTCGCTCAGAGGATTTCAGCACCTCTGCATCTTGCAGATCAGAATAATGAGCAGCGCAGGCAGAGGGCTTTGGGGGTCACATCCTCTCCAC
The DNA here is from genome assembly GCF_000687185.1 of Egretta garzetta. Classification (NCBI taxonomy): domain Eukaryota; kingdom Metazoa; phylum Chordata; class Aves; order Pelecaniformes; family Ardeidae; genus Egretta; species Egretta garzetta. The sequence continues at coordinate 1,431,885 of NW_009260610.1, forward strand.
TGCTTCAGCCTCCTCAGGACTCCTCATATCCATCCATGCCCCCCCAGCCCAGTTCCAAGCCTTTTCCCTGACACTGCGTTGAAGGGATGCTCCATACTGCCCTGCCTGTCTCCTCTGGGCTCACGTCTGAGGCATTCGCCTTCCCCCATATCCTCCATTACCCCTTGATGGCAAGAAGTGGGTTTGCACTCTCGACCCCGTACCAGCACCCCTAAGTTCCCTGCCCACATACCCTCGTTCAGTGCTCTTCACACTCAGACTTGTGAATATTTTCCTATATCCCATGACAGGGGATCCACAAACTCTTTTTAACCCAAGTCAAGGACTTGGAACCCACCATCCAGGACAAAGGAGATTCCTTTTCCCTCTATTTTACATCCCTCATTCCCTCCCTCCTCATGCTGTCCTTCCCCTGCCATCCTGCCAAGCCTGTCCATGTAGCAGGTTCTCCCCGCCCACAACCTCCACACCAGGCCTACCCCCCCCCTTACTCCTTTTGCTCTGGGAAGAAGTTGCTCAAAAAATCCTGACATATGACTAAATAGTGACTTTGCTGGGCTGAGGGGCACTTACACTCGATACATTTTATATGGTGCTTAAAATTATGTTAAGACTTATTTGTAGAGTAGTTAAAAGAGCTATAATAGTTGCACATTGTCAGTCCTCAGATCTCTGTCAGAGATGGGACCTAAAGCCTTGATTTGGCAAGTATCACTACTTTCATTTAACAGATGGCAAAACTTAAGCTACAACTTGCCTAAATTTGAGTGGTTTTCAAAGAGACAGAAAAAAGACAAACCAGATTTCTTTTTTAATCCACAGTTTATGTTTTTTACCTTCCCTTCTTATAAGTACTGGTTTGTTTCTAAGATAAGATTTGAACTCTGTCACAGAACTGAAGGTATTACTATCAGAAAAATCTAAGAGTTGGAGTTCCCACTGTGTCTGCTCCTGCCCCATCAGCACCTGGAGATCAGATGTTCCCTGCCTCTTCAGATGCACTCCTTACTTTGCTTTAGGTAAAAGTCAGGTTATCTCATCTCCCCAGTCTATAACTGTACGAGTTAACTGATTGTTTTACTTGAAAACACCCTTAAACTCAAATTGCCCTGCTGTAGCTGGTAGTAAAGCTCTCTTGCACCATCCCCACTAGGTGATCCTAGAAGACAAAAGCCTTCTGTGGTCAAAGACTCCAAGCTATTTTTGGCACTGCCCTTTTTCTATGCTGAGCAGCCTTTGCTTTTACTTCTGTTTTTAGCGGAACTAACCCATGTAGCACCACACACAAACCTTTGAGGTGACCTGATCTTGAATTCACTTTAAAGGTTTTTACCTCTACTCTTTCTGCTCCCCTTTCTTCTCTCCTCTCACGACAAGTGACAATACATCGGTTCCCAACCATAGGAAGCTGCAACGACCTCTTGACTCTTCTCTCAAAGATCTGCTGTTTGTACACTTTGCTCTTCTATTCAGCCCATTGACTTACTCCCTTATCTTCAATCTATAATTAGCAGAGATTAAGGAAGCTTATTTTTTAGGAAAGGAAATAAACAAAAGGGATCAGGGATGAATTGAAGGGTAGGGGGAAAAAAGTAAAGAATTGGCACAGTCTCCCTCTTGAGAAGGTCATCCCGAGGAGGAGAAAGAGCAAAATCAATGAATTTTGGCTCATCAGTGATGGGAGTCAATCCATCAGACAAACCGATGGCAGTCAGTCAGGCTCTCACAGGCACCACCTGTCCCTGCCAGCAAAATGTCACATTTCTGAATTCATTTCCATAGCAAGATAGCACTCCCCCTGGGGCAGTGCTTAACAGTTTCACAGCTGTGAGAGCGACCTACTGAACAGGGAGAGAAGAGGCAGCTCTTCTTCCCCACCAACTGAGGCAACTGGCATTTCAAAGGAATGGAGGTATGGACCACATCGAGCGTCACACTTCTTTGAGCGTTTACTTTCTTTAAGCCGGGGTCCCTGAATCAAGATTCACTAAAGAAATACCTCAATTTCCCATTTTTGTGTCACTAACCAGAGCAAAAGGTTGCACCTGTATCTCTCTCACCTCAGAGTTTAACTTCCCCAGCTGCATCAAATCCCTCACACATGAAGGTGACAGCTTTGACCTCAACTAGCTACCTCAAAGTAAAAATTTAGCCCATATTCACTGTAATTCTAGCTGTCTTTGTTATAGCAGAGTCTTGTCATGATAGGGATGATTTCCTTCAGTTTGTTCAGCAAGGACACTTTTAGTGATTGTCATTCATTGCTGAACATAGCAGTGACAAACTTCCCTGAAGTTCTCTGCTCACCCACACTGCAACAAGCGCTTATCTTTCCAGCACAACAAGGGGAAGAACGCTGTATTCTCCTCTTCCCCATCTATGAAATGGAGTATCATCAGGGTCATTTTCAATACAAGACAGTGTCACCAGAATCTCCAGAACTGGCAAACTTCTAGTACAGGAATACTTTCAGAAACTTTATTTTGAATGTTTTTAATTGGCAATGCAACAGACTGGCCTGAGGTATAGGAGAGCAGATACACCAGTCGCACCCTGAACTTTCATTTTGTCCATTCAGGCATACATTAGATCATTAGATACAGTTTGCAAGTTTAAGAAGATGCCAAGCTGGGGGCAGGAGGGCACAATCCTTTACTTACAACTCAAGGCACAAGTTTAAAATTAAATTCGCGCCAAAGCTTTGATTTAGCAAAGCACTTGGCCCAAATTATCAAAATATTTCACATTTCTCTACTTCTTTAAAGGTCTAATTCCACCATTTAGGTTCTGCTGACATCCTCAGAAATCATCATTTACCAGCTGTCTCACACCACAGTTTGTCTAGTTCCATCAGCCCCCAAGTTCATAGGCAGGAGTTAGTGAAAAAATGACAAAGAGTTGGGGCAGTGACACCAGCCAACTCCCAAGTGCAGGAGGTTATTGCCAGTGGAGGAGGCTTTAAGTGAAGATACTTAGCGCTAAATCTTTCAAAACAGGCACACACAGTCCTCCTGTTGACTCTGCTGTAGTGTTTCCAAAAAGAGGCAGTTGAACTGATGGGAGGGTAACACCCTAAATGTCCCCAGTTAACTGTGTCAGAACTGGTTTAACTGGTGTCACACCCTGCTAGCAGTGGATGTCCACGGTGACAGGCTGGCTGAAGTTTTTGGCCCCAAGGTCCCTCAAACAGGACTGACAGTCTGGGGAGGAGAGCCTGCCTGCACAAGAGCTCCAGGATCACCTAAAAATTCAGATACCTCCCAGGGGAGAGATACCTGGCTGAATGGTGTGCTTACACCCAGTGGTGTAACCATTCTGAAACAGAAGATCACGCTAGGACATGTGCTCAGAGGCACATGGTTCACTGTGAAACCTAACACTGATTCTTAATTTTTTACATAGAGTTAGATAGATAGTTATAACAAAATTCTCATTTCATGGCAAGCGCTACCTTATCTCACACAGTGTCCTCATTTCAGAAATTTGTACAAAAACATACAGAGAGCTCATGGTTTTGCAAGCATTCTAATGTTTTGGTAAAAGCTCTTTGGTGACAAATATTGCTAACTGCCTTCGCAGAAGTAGGTATGCAAACAAATTGTCACACTGTTTGTAGTGTGAGACAGTGTTTAGCAGATTCTTCATCTTTAAACTTATATTGCTAATCTACTTATTCTTACATGCTGTTTCAGGGTTTTTTTGTGGTTTTGGGTTTGGTTTTTTTTAATCTTCTTTAAAATTAATATATATTAATTTGGAATTCACAGTCACTGTATGTATTAATCCAGTTGGTGGAATAATTGTGAGGTACTTTGTCTTAATTATAGCACCATGATACAGAGCAGTTAAATATCCATATAATTTTATATTGTTGCCCTGAAGGCCCTTACTTGAAGTCAACCTTTTCTTTTCCTATTTTTTAAGCAAGACTTAATTTGTAAGTGTTAAGGAAGTAAGGAAAATTACTTCACCCTAGTTCCTTTATATTTTTTCTCCTGCTTTTATTCTCACTTTTGAAGATTAATATAAATGAGTATGGAAAAGTGTTTCTCTAGTTAATTATGCTTTAGGGAACTTTATTCTCTCCTCCCTCCCCCAAATTCTATTTTAAGGCCCAGTCTCGTTCTCCTGTTCATTAAGAAACATTAGGAAACAGCCAACTGTATCATATAGCAGCCGATTCTGCCTTTCATGCACATCCCCAGCTCACCCTCTTTGCATTGTATAACTCAAAGACAATTCAAGTTGAAATAGGTCTGCTTGAAAACAAAACTGAGGGGTACCTTTTTGTTTGTTTGTTTTTCCTTGTTTGCCATGTGAAATTATAGCATGATACCCACTATCTTTACCTTCTCACACAGAAAAAGTAAAAAAAAAAAAAAAAACCCAAAATAACTGCACACATCTCCAGTGATAGTTTTCCCTGTGCTTCTCCTCGCCCATCAACCTTAGTCCGGAAATGATTTATCCTGAAGAAAGAGTCCAGCCTGACACAAGTAACAAAGTCAAGCTCCAGTTTTCAAATGGACCCTTGGACTCACAACATTGTATACACAGACTCAGGAGAGAGGCCCTGATCAGATAGGGATCAGTCCCAAGCATTTAACAAATCAGAATTCACACCCCTTTCTTCTTTCTAGCACCTTCACAACCCTTGTGTGGTTGCACTCCTCCATCTTTGACAATAACACAGGCTCGGATGGGAAGAAGCCTCCATCTTCCTGTCACTTTGTATGAGAACAAGTGCCCACAAGTCAAAAGCAAAGAAACCACAAAGAACATCAAAAGACTATTCTGTGATTCTATAACACAGTATCATAGTAGGTCAAAGGAGTTTCTGTTGCAACACCACTGAAGAGCAAAGTTAAAGAGAGACAGGGAGGCAGTTGTTTCTGGCCATTGCTTCCTCATGTTGCAATACTTTGGGCCAGTTAATACCGTGGCCAGAAATCTCATCGGCCAACAACAGCAGAGGCAGCGACAACTTCACACTACAGCACAAAGCCACAAAACAGTGCTGACAGCACAACCAATGGGTCAGCATGGCATGACATGGAGGCAGAAACAGGCAGCAGCAATGGGAACATCTTTAGCCAGTACTGCAGCCAGATGCAGTTTGTCTTTGTTCTGTCTTCTAGCATAGCTGGGTGAAACATCTCTGTTGTCTGAGATAAATAAAATAATACGGTTTTTTTAAAAAAGGTTCATAGATTTCACAGTATTTTGTGTTTATTTGCAAAATATATTCATGGTTTTCAGTGAGCTTTTTTTTCACTTCACTTCACTCTGTATTTTACCTCTAAAACAGAGTTAGAACTGAAGGATCAGGAATCTAAGAATCTAAAATCTAATATTTTCTCTGACTAAAGGAAAAGAGATTTTTTTTTTATTGTTGTTGTTTTTAAAAAAGTACTATTTACCCAGGAATAATACCAAAAAAAAAACCCCAACTCCTAACACAGAAGGGATCTTTTTGGGTAAACACATCATTCTTTGTGACTAAGTATAAGAAAATTGGGTAAGCCATTGGCCAGGTGTGTCAGGAATTAAAATTTCCTCTGGATAATGGCTAATGCTGTTAATATAGCAATAAAGAATGGTTTTCTCTAAGCACTGAGCCAGTAGAAGAAAGCTGTTTCCAGAGTCGTGAGCACATCCTGCCCATCTTCTCCACTACAGAGTTTCCGCCTGCAACCTCTTTGTGCTCTCTCCACACTTGTTTAAAATTATTGTGGAAAACCAAAGAAACCACATACACACACATTTCCATGCTTGGCTTCACACTCCTCTGTCAGTTTATAATAAAGTGGCGTTTCTCTGTGATATTGGATGACATGAAAGACAGGAGGGCAATTTACTAAAACAAATAGTCCAGCAATTGATCTGCAGCAGCTGTTAAACTCCTAAGCCAGGAAGAGCCTCAGTGAGTTATCAGCCCAGCAAATGCTGCAGACGCAAGCCACTGTTTCCATCTGCAACGCAGAACTGTCAAGGTAAGACGTAAGTCTTGCTAAGTCAGTGGCAAAGCTCCCGGTGACCTCCTTACAGGATCCAAACCAGAAACCTGAGCTCTCGAGACTCAAAGAGACAAAGCTGAAGAGCAGATAGGGATCCCCAAATTCTTACGGGCACAGAAAGAGGAAGAGTGGCCACTGCCAGAGGAAGGATATTGGACATTAGTCTCATCTGCTAAGTCAAACCCTACTCATCTTGGGCTCCAGCTGTACCTCCGATCACAGGCAGAGCACTCTGCAGAGTGATAGTTTCTAGAGCAACCTCACAGCATCTGTTCTGAAAGGAAGAATATAGTTTAAATGAAGATCTTATCCCATTTTCAAATTCTCAAGATCAGTGGGTTTTCATTCCTAAGATACTGACTGTGCTGTTTAAAATAGAAAGGTCTTGGTTGGTTAGGGTTTTTTTTAATCAGAATAGCTAGATATCTATTTATTAAAAAATTGCACCTGCCCAGCCAAGACCTTAATTTTTAAAATAAAATTCTTCAGAAGATTAATATTTTTGTATATCTATAGTAGAATTCCGCTTTCTCAGGAGGTAGTTCAGCACTTCCTTTTTTTCTGTAATGGGTTATTAAGCTCATTAACATTCCAAGTGGCTATTTTAAAGTACTATTAGTCTACATTATGTGATAGAATTAAGGAGAAGTCTATTAAAACCAAGGTTTGCCTTATTTCCTTTAATTCTCTAAGGTGAACTGAAATACCAAGAAATAGAAGGCACTTGTATCAGATTTCTTCAGTGAAGCAAGGAAAGAGGGAGGAGGGAAGCAGCTTTAAAACTTTCTTTCCAGACTCATATATTTCTCCAACTTAGTCAACTCTTCAGAGGGAATACCCTCTTATTTTTCTTCCCACCAGTGACAGTTACAATGAGTCATAGTACATGCCTACTCCAAGCCAGCACTTTTGTCTCTTGCCCACCACCATTTTCAGAGATTTATTGAATGCTACCTTAGCCTACCTGTCGCCCACATAAAGAGGCAGAAGCTAGCTACAATGAGTAATAATTTTAATATTTAGCAGAAGAAATGAAAATGCTTAGACATAGCACAGAACACTGCAACTATATTCTTTCAACTGGCCATTCCCTTGCCACCCTAAAGCTCCAAGAAATAAACAAACAAGTTACTGTTTTTACCTGTCAGGTTCCAGCCCAAAATGCTTTAGGAGCTGTACAAATTAGACAGAGAGAGTTAAATCTTGGAGAGTTCAAAAAGAATAATTTGCAACTTGCTGTGTTTCGCAGAGATACTTGCTCATTCTTCTGAGGATTCTGAGTAGGACTTCAGCCACTAAGATATCAGGATCTTGCCCGATGTGAGTTACACAGGGCCGCTTACAGCCAAAGAGAAAACCCAAGTACCTTCAGATATCAAGGTATTTACCCTCAGTAGGAGCATCCAAGATGGATCACAGGAATTACTCTCTGGAAACACTCTTTTCTCCTTGTTTACAGTAGAAATCTTCCAGCCAAGATGTCATTCTTTGGCCTTCTAAAAGACCATGGCTGGGTGTGGGACTCATGGAATCTATCTACTCTCTACTGGTTTAAATAACCCATCCTTCTGAGATATATAACATTGTTCAACTAAAGAATGATATTGTATCACAAACTTAATAAATGCTTTAGTACAGCAGTTGCTTCCCATATTTTACAGACCTTCTTAAGCAAGCCAATAGTAAATGTCTACAGCTCAGCTCTGGGCCTCTCACCTGGATTACAAAGCCAGGATCATTCTACTACAGTGAGAGTCATTGTTTAGAAAAATTGAGATCAGTATGAAAGTTGTTCTTCTAATGACTAAAAAATATAATCAGTTAAAACCAAAAAGCTAGTAGTCCTTACAGTTCTGATATTCCACTATGTGTGTGCCTTTCACTCTTCATTCCAAAGAAAATCCTATCTTCCTCCAAGTGTCAGAGCAGACATAAGAACTTTTTTCCCTTTGCGTCCTTCCTTTCTCAAGTAAATGCTCAATTTACAGCTTATCCTCATGGAAGTGGGAGTGAGAAGCACAGCTGAGCATAGGAAGGCATATAACCCAGAAACTAGAGAAATCAGTTTCTGGATGGATATTGTTTCCATATGTTTATAAAACCATCCTCCCAGGAGGACTGAGTTTATACATCACACAGGGGGAGTCCATTACTGTCATAGAGGGTACAGAGGGGAATTTTCATGCTGGAATAGGACCATCATTGCTTCCCACAATTTATCATCAAGAGCCTCAGGAAAGTGTTGAAATGAGCTCTCTCAGGTCCTGTTTCAGCACAGCACTAAAATACACAAACTTGAGCTTTTGGATTGCTATATTTGGGCTTCTAGATCAGTATCAGACTGCAAATATTTGAAGTTATTTGCAATAAGAGCACCTTGCTTCTTTGTGACAGATGCTTTGAATCACGTTATCTTCTTTAAATCTCTTCCAGAACTTAGTTTAGCAAATAGCATCAAGGATGGAGAAGCTGCAAAAGCCAGCATTAGTGCTCAAGGTGATCTGGCCAATGTGGATAAATTGATCTGGAAACAGAGAATGTCTTTCAGCCAAAACAAGTAGGACCCAAAGGAGTATATGGGATGGAGAATGACTGTCTCTGTGCATCAGCTCTCTAGGAAGGGTTCCGAGGATCATAGCATGCCACAAGCTGAACTGGACAACACTCATTCTGTTCTTGAAAAAAGAATGCATTCAGCTGGACTTGCAAACAGAAAATGCAGACTGAAAAAGAGAAAACCATCCTTTTGCTCAGAGCTTAAAAGGCTTCTTCTGTGTTTGGGTATCATATTCTTGAAATAGGTGAAAAGGTGAAGACAGTTGGCATCAGAAGCAAAAAAGTATCAGTAAGCTGCAAAGCCTGCCCTCTAAGGAAAGTCTGCAAGAGCTGGAGATGTCCAGCGTAAGGAAGAGAGAGCTGAAAGGTAATAGCTTTCTGGTAGATTAGAGATCACTACAAAGAAGAAAAAAAAATTATCTTCCAATTTCTATTGTTAATGAACAGAAATAGTTTTGATCAACCCGAATCTCTCTTGCTGTCAAATTCAGGACAATCTTTACAGTACTAGGGAGAGGAAAACATTGAAGAGGTTGCCTGGGGACGTTGGCAGAACCACCACTGGAGGGCTTTTGACAACAGGCTTGACAAACAAACATCATTAAAAAAGATTCAGGCATAACTGATCTGCCAGAGGGACAGAAGCATGAACTAGGAAATTTTTCAAGGTGTTTTTAAGGTTGTCACCTTCTAAATACAAAACACATGGATGCATAATGAGTAGAAACAGCTGCAATGCAGCAATTAATTTGCTAAGGCTGATACCACATCAACATCATCCATAGTTTGCAGCAAGCTGTTCAAAGCCCAGGCAAAACTGTACATTGTTAAAGCTCCTGCCACTGGCCCCAGTTTCCTTGTCTAACCCATGTACTGCCTGTGCCATGGCTGTTGAAGGTTCTGGGCAGAGAGATGTTAGAAATGATTTGCACTGGGGTCACACAGGCCTTATTTTCTAATCTTGGAGAGGTCTGTATGTAAGATAATAATTATCCATACTCCTCCAGGCACCCTACATGTCTAAATCAGGCATAGGACACATATCCATTACAAGCGCCGCACAGGAACTAAGCCAGGCTCTTCTGTGTTTCTAAAGAAATTTTATAAACCCAAGGAATGCAAAGGAACAAGAACCCTGGATGGGATTTTAACAAATGAACAGGATCCAGCTTTCAAACCGTAAGCAGCATTGAAGGATTTCTTTGCCATTGATGCAGATCCCTGGTGGACAGTCTGCTGCCACTTTGAAAAGAGTAAGTAATGATTACTGATTGATCATGGAGTACCGACACTTTGCTAGGAGTGTAGTTCATTTAGCAGCATAGATGGACTTGGAAGCAATGCTGAAGCAAGGAGTGACTCAGGACAGAGGAGGACAGGAGGGTTTCGGAAACAAGGCTCAGAGTCTCATGAGGGAAAGCTTATCTGGGCTGTTTTGTTTTGGGAAAGAGCACACACACTACTGAAGTTCCTACTTTTCAGGAGAATGCAGGGGTCAACGCACCTTCTGAATCATGGGATTTCTCCCTCCCAGGTCAGTATGGTTTTCAATTTCATGTGGGTCTGCACTACTGTTTGAAAAAGAAGCGGTTGACTGTTCAAGTTATCAAACACAGAGGGCGGACATTAGGATGGGTGGCTAACAGCCAGTGGTTAACAGCCACAGTCTTCAGCCAGATGGTCAGCAAACTGAAAGGTGAATGGTTTCACCAAGAACAGCACAGCCCATCCCCCAAGGCCTTTCTCCCTCCATCTCTCTTACATGAGAAAGTAACACCTTGATGACAGGAGAGAGAATAGGATTTTCCAGATACTCTACATAGGGGGTGAAAGTAAAGATACTAATTTAGCACATGAACAAAACTCATTTAACAAAGCAATTTACAGAATCTCTCTGTTGAAGGTTTTTAAAGGTCGAGATCCAGTACCACTGATGGAGCAATATGTCAAGTCAAATGGTTAAAAAACAGCAACAACAAAACCAAGCAAATAAAACAGCCACTTAAGTTAGAATCATAGAATCGCTTTGGTTGGAAAAGACCTTTAAGATCATCGAGTCCAACCTTTAACCTAACCCTGCCATCCCACCACTAAACCATGTCCCTAAGCACCTCATCTATCCTTCTTTTAAATACCTCCAAGGATGGGGACTCTACCACCTCCCTGGGCAGCCCATTCCAGAGCCTGACAACCCTTTCGGTGAAGAAGTTTTTCCTAATATCTAACCTAAACCTGCCCTGGCGCAGCTTCCAACCATTCCCCCTCGTCCTATCATCTGTTACCAGGGAGAAGAGGCCGACCCCCACCTCCCTACAGCCTCCTTTCAGGTAGCTGTAGAGGGCGATCAAGTCTCCCCTCAGCCTCCTCTTCTCCAGACTAAACAACCCCAGTTCCCTCAGCCGTTCCTCGTATGACTTGTGCTCCAGACCCCTCACCAGCTTGGTTGCTCTCCTCTGGACATGCTCCAGCAATGCAACATCCTTCTTGTAGTGAGGGGCCCAAAACTGAACACAGTATTCGAGGTGCGGCCTCACCAGCACCGAGTACAGGGGCACGATCACTTCCCTTGACCAAAGTGCAGGACCCGGCACTTGGCCTTGTTGAACCTCATGCAGTTGGCCTCGGCCCATCGATCCAGCCTGTCCAGGTCTCTCTGCAGAGCCCTCCTCCCCTCAAGCAGATCAACACTACCACCCAGTTTGGTGTCGTCTGCAAATTTGCTGAGGGCACACTCAATCCCCTCATCCAGGTCATTGATAAAGATATTAAACAAGACTGGCCCTAGAACTGAGCCCTGGGGGACACCGCTTGTGATCGGCCGCCAACTGGATTTAGTTCCATTCACCACCACTCTCTGGGCTCGGCCACCCAGCCAGTTTTTAACCCAGCGAAGAGTATATCCATCTAGGCCATGAGCCGCCAGCTTCTCCAGGAGAATGCTATGTTCATCTAGTGCTATCCAACCTCCATTTTCAATTAGGAGCAACAAATCCATCTCATGTTACAATCATCTCTTCTCTTACACGTGATGGAGAAAATATACTAGATCAGGAGCCCAGGACTGTGTCCTGGAGGGTCCACAAGAACAAAGTGCAAGACTTCACCTTTCACTGTAGAAAACTCGGTATTTTTAATACAAAATGCTATAAAAAACTAATACTTAAAACAAAAACAAAAAACCCACACCAAAACAACGAAAAAAAAAAAAACAAACCAAAACCTCAGAAAAGCCCCAAATCTAGAAAAAGGCAGAAGGAACTTAAAGCCATGAATTTAGAGGCTGGAAATGTAAGTGCTACCCCTGTTCTCTGCTAACCTACATGTTTGCTTGAGTCAGATCATAAGCATTGGCTTTCATCTGGGTTGAAATTCATGGCAAGCTAAAAGCCTTCCTACTTAACTCTAATGTTCAAAGGTGATACTTTGCACAGATTCATCCTTGATGCTGCTGGTTTTCATGGCATTTATCTGATGGTCCACATTTAATCTTATCATTCTTTTTATTGAAGAAATCAATTCTCATTAATATATTTAATGTTTTTTATTGGGTGTTAATGAAGTGTGGGAAGGTCCTTCAGGGACCGTACTCTTCTCTCACATTGGAAGTGACACTAAGTGATGTAATAAACAGTAGCATGTTAGGAGTTTTCAGGTTTTAGCTGGGAACAACACCATGGAACTGAAAAGTTCCTTTTCTGTGTGCACTATGGAAATTAAGCAAGCAAATTTAACAAAATGCATCCATAACACACACAAAAACAAGGAACTTAATGAAAAAAGTAGTAAAAGTAATCCTGTATTCCAGACAAAATGTCCCATGAAAGTCTTATTACAACTACTGCCTATTCTCAAATTAAAAAAAAAACAAAAAACAAAAACCAAACCAAACAACCCCTAAAAAACCAAAGAAACCCCACATTTATAAAGGAAGAATTGAGGTCGGATGTACAGTTTACAGTTTCTAGCCAATATATAACAAGTCATCAAGTAAAGGGACAGTCAAGTCAATCACCCACCTTTTTCCAAGTATCCGTTACTTTAAGAAGAAAATATTCCTTGTTGTGCAGAGACCTACTTTTCAAAACAACTGTTCTATAAAAAAAGGTCAAATGAACTTGTTATGAAAGCTATTCGGATTCCCCAATGCTAAATAATACTTCATCACCCACTGTAATTCCAGATGATCTTAATTGTATATATGTCCTTGTTTTATTCTGTAATGAAAATTTATTTTTATCTCCTCGTTTAATACTGTAACAAAATATAATATTTAATGTATAAGCTTAGGAATTTTAAAATATTGTTTATTGAATATATAAATAAGGGCATAGTCACTGAGGGTGCATTATTTATGTCAGAATTCTCTGGTTCTCTCAGAAAGCTCTTCATGAAGAATAACAGATTTAGGAGGAAACAGAACAATCGATCCAATGGTGTTACAGAGTTGGCTAAGTGCTGTCCATCTTACTCATTTGTGTTTCAGCTGTACTTCGAATTAAAACACACCTTTTCTCAGTCACTAATGACACATATTTGGAATTAAGAGCAATACACCGTGTTAATCTAGTGTCCTAGTTACTGAAACAAGAGTTAACAAGGTATGATGATGCATCAAGCCTGCACAGAAAAGGAAATAAGACAAAGAGTTCCTTACAAGACAGAGTTCATGTAGGGTATCAGTCCTAGAGCTACAGTCTACCAGAATCCTGAAAGCCTACATAGGAAAGGAACATAATTTTTACTTTACCTAGGAACTACCACCACTGCAGAATGAGATTCTGCTGCCTGAAGGGGAACAGTGAGCCAAGATACTTGGGGTATGAAATTTGACCCAAACAAGGCATAAAAAACAATAAAAATGCTAGGTGAGCTGCAAGTAGAAAAAATATGGAATTCTAAAGATAAGGTTTGCTCCAACTTCAGTCCATTCACAAATAAAGATCTGCTGGTGGTAGCAACAACATTACAGTGCAAAGTGACTTTTAAGAACACAGCTTAATGCTAGAAAAGGCCCAGAGCTGATAAAGATGGTATATCACACAGTCACTACTGTTATCACTAAAGTACCACAGATGACTGGTGCTGGGATGAAGCCGTTCATTGTAGCTGGTGTTAGAGTGCAGCTGAAAGTCTCCCCACCTAAGATAAGAACGGAGACAATTTCAGCAGCTAAGGGTATTTTCAACCAGCCAATCTCTTCTCAAATTAGCAGTGTATTTCCTCTGGTTTGTTTTCCAAGCAACCCAGTTCTGAAGTGATGCCTTATCGTATTTGTCTCCATCTGTATTCAGATAGGGCAGCCTACAAACTATACACACTAATGGATGAAAACATTCATTTAGCTGTAGCAAGTACCATTCTCTTATGTTCATTTTAGGAACTTGTGAAATGCACTACGTTTGGAGTGTACAGGAAATATGACAAAAACATCGCTTGGCCAGCTTCTCAGAGAGTTCTGGCAGTATGCCAGAGGCACTCCACACCTGAATTTTGCAAGAGTTGTGAGGTTATAGTAAACTATATGGTGGTATCTTTCACTACACTCCTAAATAAAAAAAACACCACAAAAAACACCAAACCAACCCAAAAAAACCCACACCCCCCCCCCCCCCCCCCCCCCCCCCCAAAAAAAAACCCCAAACCGATAAACCAACTTATTTTTACACGATTCTTACAGTACCTTCTGTTTTTGGAAAAAAAAAAAAAGAAAAAAAGAAAAAAAAAGGATGGTGATGTACACTTACATAAAAATACAGACAAGACTACAAAACCCTCACTGCTTCCCTGTCATGCTAAAGACCTATGAGTTGTGGAGGCAGACTGGGGTGCACAGGAGGGCCAGAAGGACTACAGCTGTTGGCAGTTTTACATCTTTTACTGCAACAAGAACAAAACCCAACAAACAAAAGAAAACAACACATCAACAACACGTCTAGGCAAATTTTTCTGAGGGCAACAAATTGTATCCCACCAAACGGCTGCCCAGTTGAGGGGCTGAATCCCCCTGAGCAGAGCTCGTTTCCTTTCTGCCCAGTCTGGGTCCTGCCTACCCAGCATGCTGCCATACCCACGTCCAAGGAGACATCAGCTGGTTGTCACACCACCTCAGTTACTCCTTTTACTTCAAAATCTACAGCCTTGTCTCTCTCAGTGCAATAAGCAGCAAATGAGACTGTTGGACTATTCTCAGTACGATAGGCAGCAAATAAGAGTTTGGGCTAATACAACACCTGAAGACCCAAATCCTAGATAGAAGCAACTTTTTTTTTTTTAAAAGTGAAATATTTGGGGAAGAATAATCTGAAACAACTATTAGAAAACCAGCAAAGTCTTCATTTGAGGGGCTACTATAACAGAAATATGGTCATCTTCCAATATCAGAAACCTAAGCTTGTCTCCTAAAGAACAGAGCAGAGACAGCTGAGGGAAAAGATCACAGAAGCATTCTTCAGTAATTATGCTCCCTCTTATCAAAGGTTTAGAAGACCAGAGTAGTCATTTTAAAGTTGAGGCACTGATGTACAGAACCCTGTATGGGCAGCGTATTAAGATGACTACTACACAGTCTGCTCTGTAAATATGCTAATGGGGACAGCACCAATTATTGATTTTCTTTTATTCCTTGAAGTTCTCAGAAAGATGAAGGTGAAGGAATGATGAAAATATGAACAGTGCTAGAAATATAAACCACTAGTAATGCCACAGTATGACATTTGTTCAGTACCCTGGCAACATTACTAGACAGAAACAGAATAAGATTAACTCAAAAGAGCTTTCCAGGTGACTTTGCTAGAAGCAGTATTCTTTTCATCAGTTTCCTAGATATTTTCTTCCTCTATAGTCAGATATGCATAATGACTATTATGAACATTATATATAATTAAATAGATGAATTATGGACTATTCAACCCCTGACCAAAAACTAAAGACATTTGCTGATAATAAAAGTCTTCTGGCATACACTATTCTGCAGTCAAAAAATTCCACTAACCTTTCTGGGAAACACTGGCAGGAGTATCCTGTTAGTGTAGCCTCATTTTTCAGGAATCAGATCTACTAAACATTTCCTCTCTTCTGGAAAGCTGGCACCTTGAGCTCACTACTTTTTCTTTTCTCATAAGTTTAGAAAAAATATTCCACCTTACCCCCTACATAAAGGGGCCTTATAAGAAAGGATTTTTACTAAAGCCTGTAGTGACAGGACAAGGAGTAATGGTTTTAAACTCTGAAGGAGGGTAGATTTAGATTGGACATAAGAATTTTTTTTTTTTTTTTTTTTTTTAACACCTTAAGGGTGGTGAGACACTGGAATGGGTTGCCCAGAGAAACTGTGGATGTGTTGGAGCTTTGAGCAACCTAATCTAGTAAAAGATGTCCCCAGCCATGACAGGAGAGTTGGGCTAGATCTTTAAAGGTCTCTTCCAAACCAAACCTTTCTGTGATTCTATGATAATTGCTTTCTGAGGTTACTCATAGTTTTAACACATTAGCATCATTACAGGTTGTATATTTCTTTAAGTCTTAAATGGAAATATTTGCACAGAAAACACAGTATTATAAAAGACAATCACTTGCAATAAAATAATTCTAAACAATAAACAGTAAGACTTGTACTTATACACATATTTTAAATTAGTCTTTAGGAAACCTATTGTGCCTACTAAGCAGCAACAAATGTTATTGCCACACACTAGATATGCGGTGCTCCTGAGCAATTTTAACCAAGTAACCCAGTCTGAGACATGAGCTGTTCAGAAGAGCATACAATCGGAACTGAGCATTCTGTTTCTGTGTTAAAGACTTTCATTCTTAAAGCCTCACTTACAAGGAGTGATGATTTCTTAAGTGCATAAAGATTAGTGACTATGATGGTAAAATCCACTCACTGCTCACGAATTCTTCTCACAAGGTGTTCAAGCCTGAGCACTGCAGGGCAGAGCACTCACCAGGGCACGCTGTGTGCCATGGCTGACACTCAGGCAACCCCAAGGAAAAAGAGCCTTGAAGTCTCCTGAGGATCGCAGGGCTGGGGCTGAGGGGGCATAAAGGAGAAAAGCAATAAAAGCCCAAAAACCTCAACCACAGAACATCTGTCTAATCTGCCCCTCCTCTATTTAGGGTAAAGTCTTTATCTGCCACAAGGACTCAGGAAGAAAAAGATAGCCTAACAGTTTGTAAGCACTGAAATCAAAGTTCAAGGCAAAGGTCTCTCTGTATTCAGATACTTGTGTGCTGAAGATATAGTTAAGCACCTCATATTAAGGCCTGAAATAGAATACCAAAAACAGACATTTTACCTATGAAAATATCTTTCCAGCTTTGTAATAAAGGTGCTTGCTAATGCTTCCATTATGAAGACTGCAGTAAAGGTCCCATTCTAAGCCTTACCCTGAAGGCATCTTTCCATCCATAACAATAAAAAAAGTCTCTGCTCCCAGTTCACAGGCTTAACTGTGAACAATTTTTTTCTAAACTTCTTTTACAGATGGAACTAAAATTTTGATCTGTCTCCATTTTTGGAGCTTGTTTCTAACATTCTTACTATCTGTAGATTAAAAATAGCTTTCTTTCTAAACTGTAAAAAAAAAAAAAGAGTATGAGTTTTTGTATCACATAAATCTGATCAGAATATTTGTACTCTTGCTTCTCTTCTTGCAGAATTACGATTTCAAAGAACCTTAACAATGAAGTTTACTGGGACTTCAAATAAGGAAAAAAAAGTCATGAAATCTATGAAAATGGGCATTTCATTCCACTAAAAGTAAAGCTGCACTTCATAATGTCTTTGTCGTTAATGAGCTTTTATGATTACAGCGAACTAAAGTTTATATAGCACTGTTTTTCTCTAGTTTTAAAGTACACCAAGGATAGATATTTCATCTATCATTCACTACTGCTACCCACATTTAGCAGACTACAAAAAACCCTTCTCTTAATGTGTATGCTTATTCAACAAAATCAAGCACATTTTGTATTTTCTGTGTGCGCTTCTTTTAATGTAAGACTCTGGGAACAGAAAATCCATTAATCTTTCTTGGTATATGTAAACCTATTTTGAAAGCTTATTCAAGTCTTTGAGGCTGCAGACTTGGGCAATTCTCTCAAACGAACAGCTTTTTTGAGCTGGAAATATGGGAGATTCTGCAAAGGAAATATGGTTTGGGAACAGCATTTTGTCTCTCCCTTACTTGGAAATAAAAAAAGTATCTGTGGAGATGACAGGGAAGATAACCGACCACTTGAGCCTCAAGAAACTTTCTAGAAGGATTTAGTCCAAAATTTACGGTAAGACTGCACATATCAAGAAAAGAACATACATCCCAGATTCCAAAAGGGAGAATCCACATGGAGGAGCAAGGTGTATCTTGCTGACACCATGAAAAGGAAATTGATTTTGTAAAGGTCAAGAAAGGATCTGGGTGGGTTCCTGAAACCCAGTCTTCCTCACAGGGGAATCTAATCTAAACTAGGTATTAAAAGCAAGTACATTTTCATAGCCACACTCATGGACATACATGCCCCTGCACACATAGCGTGTGAAGTCAAGGGCAGACTTCACTTGTAATAGGCTTCCCTGTAGATCCATCACATTTGAACCACCTCAAGCACCCAATCAACTGCTCTTACCTTCTCCCCTGGGTTTAACAAGGACTACCTTTCCTCTCGCTTCTACTATCTGACAGGAAAGAAACCACAAAACAGAAATAGAATACCTCTTTTAATAATTTGTATTATGCTCCATTCTCTCTCATATTTGATGCATACAAGAAGCCACTAGGAGAATTACTCACCAACAGCATCTGCAGTGTATTCAAATATGGATGGATACCTACTTGCATTCCATATTGGTTCTGCATGACTCATGGGAACAAACACTCACCCTTGGTTCTGATCCTCTAATGCCAAGTTTCTACTTGAAGATGTTGATTCAGTGAAGTCTAAGCTTTCCTGGGTACCACAAGTGTTAAAACTGCCAATACAACAAACAACAGCCTGAACATCCTGCTTCTAGAGCGTCCCAATAATATGGGTTGCTCAATGGCCAGGTTCTCTAGCTGTCAAGCTGTCAGACTGGCTACTCAGTATAACAGATAGTTTAGGGGTTGTTTGTGGGTTTTGCTTTTTGCTCTTTTTTTTTTTGTTTTTTCCCCTTGGTCAGGCAGAAGCCCAAACAGAAGTGGAAATCGTGTTTCTTTAGCCCTTTTTTGGATCATTGCTCCCTTCAGTTGCCATCTCCTCTCTGATATTTCAGGTCCTCTATACCCAACATTCTGGCTGGCTACCTTGATAGTCCCTCCACTACTGGGGAGAGGACAGTGTCTCAAGTCTAATGCTGAGTTAAAATGGAACACAACATACAAACACGCTAATCTCAGTATTTCTTTTTAGAGAGTAAAGAGACTTGTGTTCTTTTAATGCACACACATGCAACAGAGCTTTTTAATATACAATTATTTATTCTGAGGGAAATGGCTTTGTCTTATGGAGGACAGTAGAATGTAAAGAGTAAAAACCCTTTCCTGAACGTAAGTTTTACACGCATGGACTTAATAGATAAGGCATACTTGCTTAGTTACATAAAACAGCAGCGACAAAACCTCATAGCTTCTTTATCTCTAATTGTTTAAGGTTTTTACACCTCCCTGTCAAAATCACAGATATCTTCCCTCTAACCATTTTGGCTGAACCCACTTGCATACACAAGCTCACCTTTCTTTATGGCAGCTCCCACATTCCACATCGACTTACTTTCCTTTGGTAAATTGTGGTACCTTAAGAAGTGGCCCCACCTTTGCCAGGGATTAATGAGACCTTTCCAACTGCTTCTCCACTGCCCTCAAAATCTTTAATTATCTCTGTTACTTTCACAAAATAGAAGAGGCAGAGTGTCTCCTTTGCCAAGACATGTGCATTTTCTCTTATTAATTGATAGGAAGAGAGACAGAAGACAAGACAGATCCTCAGAGGGAGAGCTGCCTTCAAATCAATTTCTTATAGGGGTATATGGTAGTTTTGTCTGCTTTAGGTTCATGTTTGTTGTGCTCATGATCCTCTTTTTCACAGAAGATCCAAACACAAACACGTTTAGAATAATAAGGGTTTCACAGAGAGCTTTCATTCAATAAAACTGGAGAAGTGACCACTCACAGAGAAAGGCTGAAAGTTCAGCGTTATTCACATTTGAGATTTTGGAGATGTCCCAGATCTTGTCTTCATTTTTTTCTATTTTTTTTCTTTCCTTCTTTCCATTAAATTTGGGGGGGGGGTTTGTTCTCTTGACAACCAAATACAAAAGATAATGTGCTAATTAGAGAGATAACAGATATTTAGTTTCACTTTCATTCTTGCAAGGATTATACAAAGGCAGCCTCCTTTCACTTGTCTATGTGTTGCACATAACCCAAGAACATAACCTATTCTTGACTGG
Organism: Egretta garzetta; assembly: GCF_000687185.1. Taxonomy (NCBI): domain Eukaryota; kingdom Metazoa; phylum Chordata; class Aves; order Pelecaniformes; family Ardeidae; genus Egretta; species Egretta garzetta. Next base: position 1,451,886 of record NW_009260610.1, read on the forward strand.
CTCTCTCCATGCCATATTTTTCTTTGAAATGATCATTTGTACTAGAAACAGGGCAATTTCTTTCAATTCACAAAACCATGAGAATGTGCTTTTCATTGTATCATCTCTGCTTGAATGACACTTGTGTTTCTCCAGGGAAGTCAATCTGTTGTGAAGGACACTGAGTGCTATGCTGAGGGTAACAGCCTTTGCCTGCAAGGCAGTGTGAACAACCTGAGCCAGTCCATGAAATTCATCACACACAAGCAAACAGACAATGAAATCAAGGGCATTCAGCTGAAACCACAGACCAGATGCTTCCATGGTAGACTTTCACTATGGTTCACTTAATTCTGTCAAAGCCTTTATGATGGCAGGGAGAGAGACATGTGAGTGCATATGTTCCCATGTACTTTTTTTTTATTTTTTCCCAAGGCTGTGAGAACACTTTGATTGGCAAATCCAGAAACCTCCAATCAGCCCTGGAATTTCATGTTTTCTGAATCTCAGAAGGCAGTCCATTTTTGCAAGGTACTTTGAGCACACCGAATAAGCTCACTAGCTTACAAGAGTCAAGCTAATTTTCTAAACAGAGGTCTTACTGGTTTGTCTTCTCTTGCAGATATTCAGAAACAAACCTTTGCAATTTACAAGCAATACCATGCTGTAAGCTGAATTATTTTTCAAATACAACCATACCCTAAAACCAGATGGAGTCAGGCAGGTATTTG
>NW_009260611.1:0-11998 GCF_000687185.1 Egretta garzetta
ATGTCTACTATCCCAAAGCAAAGGTTTTCTAACATATCGTCTGTTTTGACTGAAATTGATTGAAATATAGCTCAAACCTCCTATACAAAATTTAACATTTGTCTGTTAGAAACAGTGAGAGTTTATCAATACATTGTGTTATACCTCAGTGGCCTTGGAAGATGCAATGATTTCTAAGATGCTTCTGTTCTACCGCTCTGCTGCTGCTCTCTGGGGAACAGGAGGCAAAGATAAAACTGGGCAATGGGAAAAAAAGGACTGTTCTTGTAACTACAAACTTGACAAACCTGCAAATCACCTTTAGCTTGATGCTGGAATCTACTAAAAAGGAGGCCCTGTATTTAATCAGATCCATTATGACTCAAGATTTAAGGGACTAACATGTATGGGCCACATTACTACAGAGTATCGTCATAACCACCAGTAAGAGAAACTCAAAGTGAGAACCCGTGTACAGAGTCTGAAGCACTACTGCAAGGACTGGCTGACGTGTTGCATTTTTATTTAGTCACTGCTTTGTATTCCAGGTGATTTGGCCTGACTAATGTATAGGATTCTTAGGGGAAGCAAAGCTCTCTCTAATGGGGAAATCCCAATTGTGCTTTTTTCAAGGAGATAACAGGTTTATACCACCTCTGGAGATTAGTTTAACTGGCAAATAGAACAGTCTAGTTGTGTAGTTTTAAAAGCTCATGACTTTGTTGTGCTAACACATAAACATTGCAAAATAAACGCACCGTACTTCTGCAAAGAGACGTTTAACAACTGACCTTGCTTTTTCTCTGGTACAGCATACATACATACACAAGTTTATATGGCAGCAAGTAATGACAAAACTTGTATTTTACAAAAAGAAAGTCTGGGTTTGTGACAAGGCTTTAGAGAAAAGGTGAAATAATTACCACAAATTTTTAAAAAGCCAGTCTGGCAACAATAGTGGATAGTAGGTCATATCTTACTTGGCAACTGGTAGGTAGTTCTGATTATTATTAAAAGCAACTGGAGAGGCCTCCCCAGAAGGAGACCTATTTTCTCTTCTAGTTGTCCTTTATAAAAACATCAGCTTGCTGGAGAAAGAATCTGAAAACACATGACACGTTCAGAACAAATATCTCTCAATCCTTTTACTAAGGGCGCATCTCTCGAGTTTGAAAGGAGACCACTATTCGTGCTCCTTCAACCATCCACTAGCTCCTAAGTCATCAGTTCTGACACAATGATGGCTCTGATGCCTGTGAGGCAAGCACCTGTGTGTTGTCATAAGCCTAAAATCACTTCAGAGAGGTCACTGAAGAGTCCTTGAATGGTAAAAACTACCAGTTAGAATGAAACTCTAAAAGAGGAGTTCCCAGGATCCAGCACCTGCATTGTTTGGTCCCCATTTACCTAATAGGTAAGATACAAAACACAGTAACTGCAAATCCTTACACATTTAAAAGACAGAGGCTATCACACCATGTTGATTAAAGCTAGCCCAGAAAACAGTGCTTGGAGCTGAACATTTCAGCATTGAGAAATGTGGAGTCACTGATAAAAACCAAAGGAGCTTGACTGAAAAAGTTGTAGATCTTCTTACGAGAATCAGTCCAGTCCAGAAGCGTAGTTCACGTAACATCGGAATTCATTGGCTAAATTTCGCGAGTGTTTTGGAATAAACTTGCATATCTTCACACCAAGGTGCTTTGCTGCCTGTTCCTCCATTATTGCACCTGCAGCAAAAATAATTAGTATTCAATGAGAAAAATAGTAACAGAATGTTTGGGCTTGAGTTTGAGTAACAGCTCCTGCCAAATGCATATATAGAGAGCCTGCTTTTTTTAAGGAATTAAGGCTTGAAGGAGCTACACTTTCAGCCCTCTTTAACAACTGAATCTATTGGGAAATTGAAAATAAATGTAAAAGAATGGCAGACGCCCCAAGGAAATGAATGTCTGAGAAGTTTCATAAGAATAGGTAGAGGGTAAGATCAGTGCCCCTTTCATAGAAAACAGAAACTTGAACTCAAATCTTCTCACTACATGCCAAAGAAATTACATGGTAGGGAGCCATGGGAAATGCAAACAGATTACATATACTCTTCCACTTAAATAAACCGCAGTGCGGTATTTACAGCTACACACTGAGAAATCACTTCCTTGAGCAGTATTTCTCAAATTCTGTAAACTGAAGGACCACCTAATCCATTTTGAGGAAAAAAATTCGGAGCACCATCCTTGTGCATGGCTGCCATGTGCAATTAAACAAAGTAGTAGGCTTTCTATGGCCATATATTATTTTAATTTCTTTTGCCTGCTTGGTTGACTTCCCTCGAATTGCATGTATAGAGGGCTTTTGTCCTTTGTTTTTCTGCAAAAGTTTCCTGGATATCTTCAGAAGTCTTGTAATAAGATTACCGTTTAAGAAACACCATGACTAAGGCAGATACTCATATAGCTTCTTAAACCAGCAACTGCATCTTCATAAAGAAGGACCTGCAAGTCCACTTGGTGAGTTACCCAGTTTCACGGCTCTTACCACTGGCTTTTTAATTCCTCCTGCTGCCTAGGATCTCCTTACTTGAATCACAATGGCGGAATCCCCCCATACATTCACTCACATTACAATTTCTACGTTCACCAGTAAGGACAGCTAAGTTGACTTTTTTTTTTTCAAGACTTAGCTAAAATCATCCCACTTCACTCAGCAAAAGCCATTCCAACCTATTTGTCATTCTTTCTACTTAGCTCACTTTAGATGCTAAGTAATACATGAAATCCTGCAGCTACTGACATGTTTAAAAAAATCACAATTGGTAAGGCTATTAAGTAAGACATTAACAGTACGTTGCACCTATGTTTGTCATACCCAGATTTCAATCACTGCAATTATAGAGAGCGGCCCTTTCACAAGAAAAAAAAAAATTCTGGAACTTTGCAGGATGATCTTCAAAAATTCAATAAAACTTGTAATGCCCTAAGAAAAAAGTACTGACTTCAACTATTAAAACCCACATGCCTTCAGTTTAAGATGAAGGTTGAAGTATTCCAATAAAAAGTTTAGGATACGCATTCCTCCTTGAATTAATGATAAATTAGTATTATTGAGCTAATATTTCTCTCACTTGAGTAAGTTTGAGAGAGAGGAAATAATGATTAATGCTGACCTAATATTTGTATTAATTATACCTGTGCAAAGCAGAATCTTTCCTTTTGTTAAGTATTTGATGGTCTCTGCAGTTTTTTGAAGACATTCCTCAGACAGATAGGGTGGATCTGCTACTACGATGTCAAAACTGTGTGGCAGGAGATTTTCAGGTAAGTTCAAAGGGTGGTTGTAATCATAGAAGATAAATTCTTCTCCATACACAGAAAACCTTCTGTCATACTCCAGTATACACACTGAAAAATCTTTACCATCCCGTTCTTTCAGTTTCTGGTACACACTTGGTGCACTAACACATGCTATCCTGAAAAAGAGACAATAACTTAGAATGCCAATTTAAAAGGCAAACAACAACAAAAAACCCTAGAGCAGTCCTCAGGGCTGCTTTGGGAAACATTTGAAACATTAGTCACAAAAATGCAATCTTCCTCCATTCTAACAAATAATTATTTTAATAGCCAGTTTTAAGTATTAAAGCCATTACCCATTCAACCTCTGTGCTGCACAAAGACCTTAAGCTTAACTACAGAGAAAATCTTGTTTCAGAACAGCAAGGAAATATTCTTGAAAATTTAAAATTAAAAATGACTCCTTACAGAAATAGGAAGAAAACCAAGTTTTTCCATCTGTTCTATAGAAACATTGTATGAAAACAGAGAAAAGAATTACAAGTCGTTAATATGCTGTGGAGCTCTTTGTATTTCTCAAAAAAATAAAATGATTCATAGTAAACTTCTACAAGGCAGAGCCTACAGCATTCAATGAAATGCTAAATGGTAAATCGGTATGAAATATTAATTAAATAAATAACAGCAAGGCATTTCTGCAATATCTCCATACAGAGATGGACAAAGATGAAGTACAATGAGTAATGAATTAAACTGTATGCTCTATCTACATAGTAGAAGCTAAATATTTACAGAAAAGACGTTGAAACTAGAACGTAATTATTAAAACCTACCTGCCACCGTTTCCAGCTGCCACAACTGCTTCATTAGCCAGGCATGATGCAGTTTCATCGCTGTACCAAAACTGGCTCAGTTGCTGGGAGAGAGAATGCACAATTACGAACAACATCGAATCTTTTGACCGTGCTCCGTACAGTTAGGCGTGGTGAGTCATATTTGAAGAAAACCAAAATCCATAGCAACTTCTCAGTTCACAAACTGTAAAGCTGGAAAGGTGACTATTTTCCTGACAACCTTTTTACTTCTGTAACCCAGCGACATGCAGCAGGTAGCTTACCCTGTGTGTTCCCAAAGCAGTAGCAGGAAAACCAAGTAATGCAAAATCACTGATGAGGTTAGTTCAAACCCAGTGTGCAGAAGCACAGTATTTATGTGCTCTTAAATTGAACTACTTTAGCAGAAGAGGAAAAAGGAACTTGAAAAGTGGCAGTATAGAAGGAAATAAAGGATAAAAGTACTAAATCAGAAGAGATCAGAAAAAGAAAGAGTAAAACCAAAAACCAACCCAGAGACAAATAAAAAATCAGTCTGTCAGTAGAAAAAAAAAGCAGCAAAGCAGCTATCCACAAAACTAAAGAAATAAAACACAGAAAGAAATGTGACATGAAAGCAAAGATCACTTGAGCTTGTTACACTGTATTTGTCTCAAACTCAGGGAAGAACGTTTACCACCTTCACACAGCAGCTGGAGTTAAAATTTCCAGAAGGCACAGATGCTTCTGTTGGCAGCTTTATTCCCTCTCCATGGCATATCCAGATTTAATATTAAAGCAAATATCCCTAACAGTGTTGCTGTCCATGAATAGTTTGAGTTTGGTACTCCAGCAACATCTTTTTAATTTCATTTCATTATCCATCCACAAAAGAAATTCAATAAAGGCTACTGCTCTAACTGTGCTTCATTCACTGAAGTTTATAGTTTCTTACCCAGTCTTCTTCTATTGAGCCAATGGAATATTGATTAAACCCTTGGGAGGTCTTCATGCCCTCTCTCTGCTGCTGTTCCAAATAGAACTCCTGGAGGGCAGCCAACGTATGGGATGAAAGCTGGGGAACGTCATCATCATCATCATCATCCATTTTTCTTGATGTCAACCAGAGGAAAAAAAATTAATTAAATTAACCCTTTTCAATGGTGAATGCTTTTAATAATGGCATAGTCTCTTGAGGTAAAACAACTTCCACTGACAATGCAGACTTAGTGTAACAGCTAAATAGGAAAACCTCCTAATGAGCACAGAATCATAGAATCATAGAATGCTTTGGGTTGGAAGGGACCCCTAGGGGTCATCTAGTCCAACCCCCCTGCAGGAGCAGGGACACCGCTAACTAGATCAGGTTGCTCACAGCCCCGTCCAACCTGGCCTTGAATGCTCCCAGGGATGGGGCCTCCACTACCACTCTGGGCAACCATATATATTCCCTCTACATAGGAGCTCTCAAACCAGTGAGAGGCAGAATGGAAATACCATGTCTCCAGAGAGAATTCAGGAACAGCAGCAACACTGTTCCTTTTCTATACAACACAGATTTGGCTTGTATTCTTACAGGGAAATTATCATTATAGTTCTTGATTTCCTGAATCCATACACCTTTTCTGTATCAGCTTGCAGAAAAAAAACCAACAAACTTTAGTGGAATTGGTAAATCCTACAGAAATTATTCCCTTCCCTCCTAGAAATAATGACAGCTACTGGTCATTCTTTCCCATGCTCAAAAGTCACGCAATTCTGACTCAAAATGAAAGAAACTAGCATTCTAGGATCAGCATCACCTGGCTTTAACTTCCATGCCATAAAAAGATTCCCCTGAATGCCAGAAACCTTCTACAAACAAAACCAGGCAAGAACCTCAAAAAGATGTTTTTCTATGATAACACTGCTCGACCAAAAATTTGTGTATTTTGTGCGTAAGAACATGGACATAAACTTGCATCAAAAAGACACAGTGCATACGAACGGAAAAGTATGGCCATTTTCAGCAAACTCTTGAACTGGGTCACGCTGCACAGTATCACTTAACGCTGCTCACCCCAGGCAGCTCAAGCAGCCTCTGCCCAGAGGGGAGGCTGAGGTGTTGGTGTCCTTCCCAGAAGAGACAATGCCACCTCCTGGAACAAAGGGGACGAAAACAGGAACCCGGCATGTGAAAAGTACCGGAGCAAACTGGAAAAGATTCTTCTCTCAAGAAATCCATTTTCTCTCTGTCTGATCTAAGAACAAGTACACGAGCAATGACTTTAACAGAACTTGGCAATGGGCGTATGCCTGCCTTTGTGCAGAAGTCACCGAGAGAACCGCGTGCCCTCTGAACTGTGTGCAGCTTCAAAAGTTAAGTATAATTTGAAGTATAGCTGCTCGTGTTTTTTCTTCTCCCCATTCCCTGCATTAGAAAGAGAATTCCAGAATTTGTGGTCTCCTCCCCCTCCCACCCTCCCCTCCGTGCTGCTTGCCCTAGCAGGGCTTTCAAGACATTTCCTAAAACATGGCTTCTTCCTACTTGCTGGAAAAAATGGTACCATTAACCTGCCACTGTGAGATAACTCATCAGTATTCACTCGAATAATCACTCTGCCATTGCACAGACATGGTATGCACCGATGTGTGGTAAGAGTAAAGCGACCGGCTTTTCCAGAGTATCGTCTATTGACTTGCTGGCTTCCCAGGCCAGGTTGGCCTGAAGACCCACCCACGCCATTAGCCTCACGCAGGAGGATGATTCTGGAATGAAGCTATCTAGTAAACCCAAAATTACTAATTTTGTCCCCAGTTTTTTGTTAAATAAAACATAAATGCTTTAAAATTATTTATATTATTAAATGATGTATTAAAGTATTTACTATCAAAATGACTGCAAGTTCACACAGGTAATATAGTTTCTAGTAACAATGCTCTAAAAATATGCAATGCTACAATCCATTTTAGGCCCTATATGGGAACATTTTTCATTAGGACAGATGTTAGAAGTTTAGAATCACTCCTCATCTCACAACTTTCTTTTTTATGAAGTGCATCATGCATGTAGTAATCTAATTCGCTGTTATCACCTAGGCAAGGACACATCTATGCTTTGATACTAAGAAACTGAAACAGATGCAAACTTGCAGTTCTTAAGTCAAAAGTTAAAATTTTGATTTTACCTTCAGTGAGCCCATACAGGCATTGGCAAAGACTAAATCCATGCCCATGAAATGAAACCCTCACAGATAAAAATGTTGATGAAGCATTACCCATTGTTTCAGTAGATAAAAAGGCACATAACCATAGACATCTTTTTTCTATAAATGTATTTTAGTTTATTTTTTAATGGTCTTCCTTTCAGTTTGTAAATTAAAGCCTTAGGAACCAAGCAGTAATTAACTGTGAGGTTGCAAGGAAAGGTAACTCAGAACATATGGTAGAAACATGTACATCTATTAAGAACACCTTCAAAATTCAAGGTATTTTTCTGAACATACATATATTGTCTACACGTACTGACTTAGGTCATTAGCATGAAGACATTTTCATGCTCAGGAACTACATCAGAAAACTATTAAAGTAAGTGAGTTTATGTGAACAAGACTAGTAAATTCCTTTTGGCTTTAAGAGAGAAAGTTCTACTGTTTGAAAGTCCCTCTGTACCCCTGCCAGAAAGGTCACTGCTCTCAGATCCAGAAACAACCCCGAAATTTGGGGGAGGATGGGAGGAAGCAGAGAAACCCACAGTGCCTCTGGCACTTTGGGGACTTTAAACTCTATTAACTCCCAAGGCCCCTGAGCCCCAAGGCTCCAGCAGGCCCTGAGTCCCTCGACCAGCTGACTGCGCTCTGTCCTCACGAAGACTCTGAGAGCCATGTGGGGGAATGGGGTTGCATTTTAGGAATGCCATGGGATTCAGAGTGTTCATAAGCTGATACAGCCATAATACCTACATTAAACCCTCCTATTAATAGGAATACAAGGTTTAAAACTAGCAACGTGGCAAATCTTCTTTGCTATTAATCCTTCGCTTAAGTGTTACATTTGCACCTCATTGAAAAGCAAAACAATAAAGAAATCAGATCTCCAAGAACAGCTCAAAAACGCTGTACACAGAGTTTCGAAAAATAAGACTCACAGCAAAGTCAAAGTTCATCTAAAGGAAAGCAGGAAAAAAAATGGGGTAAGCTCCCACAGATACAGTGGAACATGAACAGGCAGGGTTGTGTTCATAGCAAATTTGAATGCTACTGTCCTCTAATGGGCCAGATCTACCCATAAAACGGGAAAAGTGAGGTGACTACAACTACACCACATGCCCCACAGCTCACACAGTGCAGCAGGTAGGATGAAGGGGGTGGAGGTGCCTGCAGATTCCGTAGTCCCTTCACCTCCGCACAGTCGATCTCGCTCTTATTAGCTGAGAACTGTTTCAGGTAAATGTCATCGCTACAGAGTGAAAGCTCCTCACAGAAAACAAGAAATAAATGAAAATAGTTAAGACCAAGTGAAAATAGCAGCACACGAGACTCCAAGGCCTTGTCATGTATGAAAACTCTTAATTTTATGTAGCCAAATTCTAAAGTGGAGGAAAAAAAAACAAAACAAGTTAGCAGGAACACTATGGAAAATTAACTCACTCAAAAATTCCTACAGTCTTTGGTCCCCTGTACATTTGGTCCATCCGTAACTATGAAGTTATGATCATTTGCAAACCAGTACTCATTGAGATAGAGTGCGGCTTCTATGTCCAAATGTGACTGTGTGCCCTTATCCAGAGAAGTCTGGAAACCTGCAGTCACCAAGTCTGCTGAGGCAAGTGCCCCGTGTACCCTCGCACCATTGCTCAGCCCAAAAAGACAGAAAACGTAGCTTGCTCCAGAGTTCAGATCCTTCTAGATCCACAGCACTACTCGAGAGGAGGCTCCTCTTCTGTGGGGGAAGGCAGGCAGGAGGCGGGATCCATATTTACAAAGCCATCTCAAAAAATACTCTTGTTGTACAGTACATAATTGCTTCTTCAGAGCTTTTACCAATAGATTGCACTGAAGATGACTGGCTAGAATTTCTCTGCCAAAGAGGTAGTGTCAGGCCGCCCCAAATGCCCGCACAACTTGGAAATACCATTTGGTAAGTGTACAAGCAGAAGGACACGTTGCTACTCTGCCAGTCTCCAATGCTCATTCTTTTATGGAACCCTAAAGATGTCATCTCATTGCAACAAAACGTCCCTTAGCTGAAGGGGAAAGGAAAGATTACTGAAAAGCCAAGGAATAGGTATACAGCTGGAAAGCCACTCTGTTCATCACTGGGAGTGGGGAGGAAGAGGATGGTGTTAGGCCCTTTGATCTTTTACCAAGAATATAAAAAGCGCATGTGCAACTTCAGAAAATACTCTAGAGTAACTTGGATCTAAAGACAGATAGCATGAAACAGAGTTAAATATACTTGTATTTTTCCCAAGCCACCCAAGTCCGTATTTGAGACAAACAGCTCATCATCTGTGGTGTTTGCAACACATATAAAGAAAAGCTGGACAATGGTGTGCAACTGTAATGAAAATCACCTGGAAGCGGCTCCAACCACCTGCCTGGAGGGGAACAAGTCCCGATCAGAGGGACTGGAAAGTTACTAAAAGGCTGGACACGTGCCCTACTACCTCAAAACCAGAGAGGTGCTGCGCTCTGCTCAAGCTTCAGCTCTCCAAATCCCATGTTCCCAGACAACGATTGGAGGGGTGGTCAAACTAACGCACACACATAAGTGCTGAGGGAGTCTGCCCCAACCACAGTAAAAGCCCAGAGAAAGGATCTCTCCTACTGGAAGCAATTTTTGAGATCTTTAAATCCTAAAAAGAGTTGATTGTCAATGGTTTGACAAGATACTGGGAGTATCGCCAAACGCATTTTCACAGGACAAAGGGTATGAAATATATCAGCCTAAAGTAATTTAGACCCAAAAAATCCTCCTGCTAGCTAGCGCGGTCTAGCTGGAAGAAAGGGAGAAATGCTAGGCCGTCTGTTTTGTAGAGTCTTCTAATACAAATAAAAACTTCACAAACATCTGAGAGGTCATCCTCAAGCACAAGCAGCCAGGTTGTTCCCCTGCAGTCAGCTGGGAAAAACTCCAAACCTCAAGCTTTTGGGGCCCAGGTGCCATGAACCAGAAGAGTCTGAACAGGATGGCCAAGCTGGGAGACGTCGGAAAAGCAGAACTGACAAACCTGCACACAAACCTGCAGCAGTTTTTTCATGCACTAATGGTTTTGTGGAGTAGGGGAAGAGCGACAAGGCAGGATTTGTGGACCAGGAGCAGCTCACCTGCCACGGATCTGAGAACAGCTCCATTTCAGCATTAAATCTGGAGAACTTTTAATTAATGTCCATGGCAAAACGTTCAAGAGGAAAGCTGTACTAGGTCAGATCAAGGGTTGATACTGGTGATTCTTCTATCTTGAAGGCGGCCATAAGCAGCTGTCTCAGAAAGAGTGAGATAAGGTGAGTATACGCGATACCTCTCCACTCCGTACTCTCTTAGACTTTAACCATTTTCCACAAAGGGAGTTGTTTCTGCATCTGAAATAATTTATTCTGTGAACGCAGTTCTCTCAGACACATTTGTTCAGTATCCCTTAAATTCACATAAAAGTTTTTTAATCTATAATGTTGGCTGGTAAGAAGTTTTATTTTATGAATAACTACCTCTTCGTGCTGTGAACATGGCTACTAGCTTCACATGATGCAAATGCTTTGTGTATCAGAAGAGAAAGAAAATGGTTGAGGCCTTACACACTCTCTCCATACCACGCCCCATGTCATTTCACAGACACTTGTAGGTCTTCCCCCTTCCCTCACTTCACAAGTTGGCTCTTTCCCAGCCTGAAGGGTCTTAACCTACTCCATTGACGGGTGGCAAAATTCTTCCCGTGCATTTGCTCATCCTTGTTAAATGCTTCTAATACACCCTTTTTTTGAGGAGACTAGAACTCCATGCAGTATCCAAGATGTGGGTGATCACACATTTATGCTGTATGTTTTGTGATGTTTTCGGTCACAATCTAGTTCTTTTCCTAAAAAATTCTAACATTTGATGTGTTTTTCTGGCTGCCACTAAACACTGACATGATGTTTTTGGAGAATCACGTGTCATAATCCCAAAGTCTCCTGCCTGAGTGGGAATGGTGTCTGTTGAGAACATGATTAAGTAGAATTTACAAAGAAATTTGAAAGAACCTGCCAAAAGCTCCAAGATACCAGCAAACACTGAACAAAACTAAACAGTGGCTCCGGTCCCCTCATCTCAACAAAAAGCAGAGAGAATATTGAAACTAGAAAAGGTTCAAGAAGGGTAGTGAGACATCCGAGGACAAGAACAATAGCTTTTGCAGGGAAATGAGTAAGAGGAAGAAGCGGAGAGGTATGAGAGCGCCTGTAATCACAAGGGGCATGAACACCATGGGCAGAGATCAACTGCTTGTTTTCCAAGGCAAGAACTAGAAGGCAACAAGTGTGGGCTGCAAGAGCCTGGTTCCAAAAGAAAATAAAAAATAGAAAAAATCAAAAGGAGCTGGTTCTTGACACAAGGAGCTGCTGAGCTGTAGAATCCCTCTCAGAGAAGAAATTTCACAGTGCTTAGAAGTGACTCAGAAAAGTTTATAGAAGAGCCGCTCTCAGAGGATTACTAAATACGTAGATCTACATTGGATTCAAAAAGTAAGGTCTGGAGGCCAGGTGGCAACTTGGAGAAGGGAAGCATGATGTGTTCTAGTCCAATTCCCATGCTTTTCAATAAGCACAGTCAAGAGAGGGCGAGCAGGCTGGCCTCGGAACCGGTCCTCCTCCTCCCCGTGAATGAAGGAACACCGGCAGTTTCTGAACAAGGCCCCTTCTTCCTGGTCCCTCTCGTATTTAACTGCTCTGGGCGCCCACC
>NW_009260611.1:12882-28673 GCF_000687185.1 Egretta garzetta
GGCGCGGGTTCCGCACGGCCCGGAGCAGGAGCGCGCGCCCTTCCCGCTCCTTCCGCGGGGCCAGGCGCAGGGGAACGCGCGTTACTTCCACGGGTACAGAAATGTTAGTATATACAATACGTCAGACATCCATAGGTCACGTTAGACTTAGAAATGGCGGATATAGCTCGAGTTAGATGTGTTCAAAAGCCATGAGCTTTGGACTTCAACAGCAGCCCAGCTCCCCAGGCTCCCCATTTGGCTCCCCTGCCCGGTCTCGCACTTTGAATTAAACATTATCAAGTCTGAACAAGGTCCCTTTCTTGCATACAGGCAGAAGTAGGTAGTTTCAAAAGACAGCAGGCTTTAACGTCTGTTCCTCATTTCAGTTAATTAACTGCATCTTTTCCTTCGGGCATACAAACTTCTCCCTGTTTCTCACGCTGGGCAGGTGCAATGCACTTGTCTGGCACCTCTTATCATCTTATATTGCCCCTAAACAAAAACTTAAGAACTTCCTCACCTCTTTTTTTCGTTTGTTTTCATTCCTACTTTATAAAGTCTGGTCTCGCCCTGATAATTTGTAAAAGCAGTTTCACATTTTCTATTGCTCAGTGACTCTCCTATAAACCGACTCATCGAAGATTGCCCATCAGATTATTTGTAATTAACCCAACAGCAGGCTCCCCTCACATTCTCCAGAGCTAGGTGTTCCTATCAGCAACAAGTTGAATACAAAACTGCTATTTTACCTACAACCTGTTGAATCTATCTGCTGCAACGCTTCGTGGTGGCTGAATGGAAGTCCCGGGCTCAGCTCTGGGAGCCTAAAAGCAGTGCAGAACTATTTCCTTGGAAGACAGAAACACTAAATTCTGCTAAAATATTTTTGCAGCACAGCTTATGTGGGCAACAGAGAATAAAATTTCCTTGCCAGAGCAGGATGTGGGGATAGGCCGATTTTTCCTTCAGATCTCTGTACTTTTTACCTCACTTTCTCTTCCATTTAGAAATAAGGCTTTGCATGACCACAGGGAACAGTGAGCTTTTAAATTAAACCCTTTGGTTTTAAAGGAATTCCAAGTAGTCTGGATCTGACATGCAGCGCATTACCCCCTCCAGCTTCTTTGAAAGGTCTTGCCAAAAAAGGTCTTCATCGCAGCACAGAAGACAGTCCTGGATGGAGTGCACCCCTATCCACTGCTGAAATTTAAAAGAAACAAAAAAAAAAGGGAAAAGGGGTTTCTTCTCCCTGCATTGCTGCAAAGCGACAGTTATGATACCTGCATAATATTACCGAGTGCAGTAAGAAATCTGGCTTAGATTCTACAAAGTGTCACTTAAGTGATTTTCCAACTTCAGACATGTTTGTAAAGCATTTATGTGAAAAATGTTCCGCGCAGGGCTGATAATGAAAGGCTAGAGGAGACGGGGCAGACACACACCGCTCACCCAGGAGGGTGACAGAGATCACGTAAGGGCACATGGCTGTGCGGGGGCGGGCAGGGTGACATTATTTAGGTTATGATATCAGATACTACTTGGCAGCAAAGACACAGCTTAAGACCTTGCTTGAATCCGCGTTACAGGACAGTTCTAGAAGGAAAGCCCAGGAGGAGCTGGAGTGACCCTGTAGGAAGGAAAACAGGTTACATCTTGCTATACTTCTTTGGGATGCAGGGACAAACAAACCCCAAACAGGGGAACACCTGCAAAGTGCACCCTGCAAGAAATTTCTTATTAATAATTTGGTTTTATTGTTTCCTAATCTTTTTTGCAGGAAGGTGTTTCTAGTTAAGCTATCTCCCCTATACCTTCACCAGCAGACCTATGTCACACAGCAGTGACGCCGGCATCTCTAAGACTTGAACCTGACGACATAGACCACTGCTACTTCACTACCACATTTGCTAGCACTCTGTCAGATCAGATCAGGAACAGAGCATGAAACAAGATAGAATTGTGTTACTCATAAGGCTTTTGTGTTTTGAGGTTTTTTTTCTTTTTATTTTCTAGTCTATTGTATTTTTGTTTACTAATGGAAGTCTATACTTTTGAGCCCTCTTGCTGCAGCACAAACCATAGCCATATAAAAATGTATAATCAGTTTTAACTAATATGAAGATAATTATTAAATTCCAATTGTAGAATCTCTGCTGCTGGCATGAAGTCTAAAAAAATTTCCTAACAGCTTTTTCCCCCCAAAATGTTGACATTTTTAGGGCTGACAAACCAACTGCACATTTCATTTTGAAGGCAGCCAAGCACACAACGCTTTACATCCATACAAGGATTACTTCTAGTTAATGTCAACATAATCCTACTTCTGAAGATGGAAAATAACCAAAGTGGAAATATTCCACTTGCAAATCAACCTGCAACATCTCATCTTTGTAAGAGAGGTTTACTGCACTTTTTCTTCCGATACCGAGCTGTTCTCCTACAGATGCAGGATAAAACATGTGTTAGAGCCCCGTGGGGTCGTTCCGTGGGCCAGGTGCATCACAGCTTCCCGAGACCTCGGGTCACACGGTAGGACAGATTTTTAAAAGCTTGCAGCCTCTCTCTGAATTCAAGTACAGCAGTAGATTTTCAGGAGTTTATGAACTCCCAACTCTTTTCTCTACTGGAGATGCAAATCTTCTTAGAAACTTTACAGTGACACATGATCGCAGTGACCCCTTTCTATTTTGCTAGGCTTGTGGATCCCTTGGAAGTAATTCAGGGACCACAGAGAGGGCTACAGACTTCAGTTCGAAAAATGCTCTACTTAAGTGACTACTAGTCACTTAATACCATCTAGTGGTATTGACATTTTACATGGATTTTAGAAGCAATTAAAAAGAAAAAGCTTAAACAGGATTACCAGTATCTATACCTTTGTACATTTTAATATCCCCATTGATTTTACTATGCCATATTGTCCCTTTTTTATGCTGTTCTCTCAAAAAAAAGCCCCGAGATACATGCTAACATACAAATGATGGAATTTTCTGGCCAGAGGCATCACAAGAAGCAGGAAGGAAAATATATAAAATATATTTAGCAAAACCAGTAAAATTAAAGTGGAACAGAAAATGCAGTCAAGTAGCAAACATTATGTACAGCAGCAGACTTTACAGTTTTTCCTACACACACCTCTACACTTATTTCACACACTCTTTTTAAAGAGGAAGAAGAAAATAGAAATAAGCTAGTGTTAAGAAAGAAAACTTTTTTCCTAAACAGTAAACAGAGTTTATCACTGCTTTTTGCTTTTGAGACTCCAATTCAGACTATATATTCCTCTAAGAAAAAAATAAGGACACCATTTTTCTCAGTCCCTAGAGTAGGATTACGCTGTCCTCCTTTTACAGACTATACTGGTATCTTAAATAGTTAAACTCACAGGATCTAGACATTATCTGGCCATCTTGCAGGATATAGGTAACAAACATTTTAACCAAAATACAAAACAGGTATCCGATTTTTCCAGCTTTCCTGAGGCTGAGTGAATTGTTTAAATACATGTGCGCTTATCAAAATCCATGTTACAGTACATTTTTAACAGTAGTTTGTTAAGAAATCATGAAAGTGCATAACAGCCTAAAAGCAGGCAAAAAGTACTTCCGAAGAACAGTCTCTCCTTAAAGCGGCAGAAGAATGTTAAGCCTTCCCCAAAGCAGTGTTGATCTTGTGTGAGGACATCAGTGATCTTCCTAAAGACTCCACAGTGTGGTGGTGGGGTTTTGGCTTTGGGTTTTTTTTTTTTTTTTTTTCTTCTGAGTTACAACAATCATTTGAATGAACAAAAGACCATCAGAAGTATTGGTGCAATTCTAAAATTAAAAAAAACATCCTGACAAGTTATTGAACCAAGTTATGAATGAGGCTTTCAAATCAGTACTTGCGTTGGAGCCTACTGATGACTTTCATTCAGCAAACACCAAACACAGAGACTGGAAGAGGTCTGAATATGCCACAAACCCAAGCTGCATCATCCAAACCAGTAAGTTAAAGCAAATCAAACATACACGCCTTCGCAACCATGAACAGTAGGCCAGGCACAGAGGGGAAGAGAAAGAGAAGTACATCACAGCCAAAGCTCTGCCTTACTCTAACTTGCAAAGGCAACAGAATCAGAAAAAAAGTAGATCTGGTAACATCTGATAGATGTTAAAGTGAAAACAGTTGTTCCATGAGATTCAAATTTAGACAGGAGAAAAACTAATAATGAGTTATATATCAGTCACAGTGAGTAACTGCAGTATTCTCTTTGGAGATTAGATTTGACTGGAATGTTTCTCAAAATAAAGATTTTATTATTTAATTAACAAAACTCGCATCAATAGTATCACATTTTATACAATTTGAAAATAGCACTTTCTCTTTTCCCCAAAAAATGCGTTGATGAAATGGCAGGCTTTTACTAATCCTTGTCAGGATGACACAGGTTACTAAGTTATGGGATAACACTTGCATTATGGATTTCCCTTTCTTTTCACAGATTAGCTTGATTTTTTTTTTCCTCCACATAAGGTTGCAAACTTTTTACTTTCTTCTCCTCCTCCTCCTCTTCCAGTTCATATATTACCTCCTCCATAGTTGACCTGCCAAACAAATTCCACTTGGAAGGTTGAGCTTTCCTGCCTTTCTGCTTACAATACATGACAAATCGGTGAAGGAAAAAACCCACCACCAACTCTGCCACTCGTGACTGAAGCAAATATTAGTTTCATAAAGGCAAGATTAATGGGTTTTGTGTAGACTTACACAAACAAGTGTGAATAAAGGCTTTGTAGCCAAATCATTCAAGTTTATTCCAGAGCTCATACTTAAGGTAAAGCAGAATAGTTCAATATTCTACATGAAAGGCTCTTGGATAAACTGCTGTTGTTAATCTTACCAGCTGCTTTCAGGGATTTGCTCAAAATTACCTTAAATGTTTCCGTCCTTCACCAAAAAGCTCACTGAACTAAACCAGGCCAATATAAATATGTAATTGCAACAATTTTACTTCTGAAACCAGTAAAGTTCTAGTGTAGCAAGCTGTCACCACCATAGCTGTCGCATAGTTTTACTTTCAGGATTTGTGAAACTTTTTTTTTTTTTTTTTTTTAAATTTGGGGGAGTGCATGGAAGTAAGAGGGAAACAACAGAAAATAGCTGTAGTTGAACCAAATGTAATTGTATTATAGCACATTAGGAACTGCTGCCTTTAACTGACCTTTTCTGATATACATGAAGTAACATACTGTTGGATGTCCCTTACATGGGAACAGATTACAGCCTTGGAGAACATTGCCATGCCAGACATCATCAGAAACTGTTTAGATTAAATCTACACAAAAAAAATTTCAAGATCCAGAAATCAGTATTCCTTCTGGGTAGACAAACACCACCAATAATAGTGACCTGAAAAGTCAGCATTAAACTTTTTTTTGGAGGATGGGGAAAAAAGGTTAATTTGATGATATATTCACAGCCACTTCTGGTAACTGTAGTCCAGTGTGAGATACTCAGATCACACACCTAACCACGTTTTTATCCTGTTGATGGACAAACATGCCTTAAGTGCTGATGTAAATTAAAATTATCCCATCAACTTTAACTGAATTACTGCACGTTCACAGTAGCCAGAGAGCACAATGTGTAGCCTGAGGTTTCACAACATTCCTATTTTTGTTTCTATTGTAAGGAGGTATAACAAATGCTATTTTCAGGGATTCAACACAGGTGAGATTTTAGAAAAATATTAAACAAGAATACACACAAATCACACATGGCCAAAACAAAATAATACAAGTCTTTAGTGGAAAACAATTTTATCCTCCTTCTGCTTATGGATCTTAAAAATACAGAAAGTGTTCATTTCAAAATTGAAAATTCAGTTGTGATAAGGCTTGATTACACAGCCATTTCCCAAGTCTTATTGCAACAAATTGTGAAATATTTCTATGCAACTTCATATCTTCAACTGTACAGGTAAAACAATACTTGAAATCAACTAGCACTTCAATCCCTGCATTTTTAATATATAAACTCAACAAGGTACTGAATTATACATTT
This sequence comes from Egretta garzetta, assembly GCF_000687185.1. Classification (NCBI taxonomy): domain Eukaryota; kingdom Metazoa; phylum Chordata; class Aves; order Pelecaniformes; family Ardeidae; genus Egretta; species Egretta garzetta. The sequence goes on from NW_009260611.1 coordinate 18,910, forward strand.
AAAATATTTACACACTTGACCAACAGCAGTACTAGCATTTATTGCCTTAAAACTGCAATGTTCACTGCATGGAGGTTCCTTATTTTGCACAAAGAGAACAAATAAAAGAGGATAATCTTTTTTTCCTAATTATAAACTCTAGAATGGCTCAACGGGAGATTGAAATGTGCTGGGGAATGCTACTAGAAAGGATTTTAGCAATTTCAAGTATCAAGCTGTAATAGATTGGAAAAATCACATGGGTAGTATCTTTCCCTTGAGGTTGGAAGGGTCTTCCAAATCTTTTACAAGAATGGCTTAAAAGGACAGGAAACTCAGGATAGGGAAAGGGAAGAAATGGAAAAGCAGAATCTACTTTGATTCACTAAGGAGAAGGGAAAGCCAGGGATCTCTTATTTCTCAGTTGCTAGGGCCCCAAGAAATCTCTCATTGAAAAAAAAGTTTGTAAGACAGGCGAGAGCTTAAGGCTCTAAAGCAAATCACACGTCATGATTTGCTTAATGATTAGTGCTAGAAAGCATTAATCTCACTTACTGCAAAGAGGGCACAACCTACTCATATTAAAAGCAAATTTACAGGTGGGCAGGACTGGCTCTTTAAATTTTAGGCTTTGGTTATACTGAGTGACTGGAACAGATATGGGAGAAGTAAGTGGTGTTTGTTCCTTGCAGAAAAGTGTAGAAAACCGAAACCAAACCAAACAAAAAAGCCCTACCACCACAAGTGGCACTTATCACAAGTAGAGGCACCAAAGCCTGAATAATCAGCAACTGTCCTCTCACTATTTAGACCAGAAGCGAGGCACACTGGTGGGGAATCTTACCTTATTTAAGAAGAAGCCACAATTTCAATTGGCTGTAATTGAAATAACTACAATTTACAGCAAGCATTACTGTACTGCAGCAGACCAGTCCAGGGAAATACTGCACGACTGCTGCCTCTACTGGGCTTTACAATTATGAAAATCTTCAGTTTTCATTACAGTAAATCTTACACCTCACAAAACTAAAATGAAAATATTTAATATTTACATAGCATCTCAGATCCTCAATGCATTTTATAGGCATAAGCTAATCCTCACAACATCCCTGTGAGGTAGGTAGGTATTATCGGTATTTTAACGACAACACAGTTCTAGCAACTTGCCAATGGCCACAGAGGATCCAGTGGAAAAACCGATACAAAACTAGAGGAGCCTGGCTCCTACTCCTGCGCTTATATTCATCAAGCTACTTCCATAAAAAACACCTCTTCTTATGTAATTATTCAACCGAAACTGAAATTACTTGAAGTGTTTTACAAGAAAAATGCTGCAATTTGTGTTTTTGAATAGTTTTACAGATCACAAATTAGAATTTGCTTTACCTTTTGAAAAATTAGATTGTAAATGGACAACTGACTGCTCTGAGCAAGCTTATTTTCTAGAACTACATGGCTTAGATATAAAGGGATTTACCCAGGCAAACACTGGGGCTTTAGTGAGTGCTGTGTACTATCAAAGAGATGACTCTGATTCAAACCCCTCTCTTTCAACTAGTAGGATTTGGACATGCTGAGAAAACAAGTTTCTCATTCCTGAGGAAAATGCTGAGCCCTTTATCACTAAACAGTGAAACACAAATCTCTGGGCAATAAGTGGCAGATTCCGGCAGTAATTCAGTGAAGATAATTAAGGCATAAATGCACATGAAAGTGGAAGCTTCATGTAGTAGTAGTAGTAGTCCACTTCTCCCTGTCCATGTGTATCTGTGCTTTCAAGAAGGTCTTGAATTTCATGACCCAACCAGATGGTCATGCTTGCCATCATTGACAATTATAGGCTGAACATCAGAAAATTATTATGCCAGCATTAGAATTAGCTATTACAATGGGGAAGGAGCTGGCAAAATGGGGAAGCTGCTACTTTATTTCTAGTCTTTAAATGAAAACACTAGAGCAATAATTTGTTTTAGCAAAAAAAGTCTAAACAAAAACATTTGTTACAATTATAGCATGCAGCATTTATAATTCAGTTTGAGTTGCCTTTTTTTCCTTCAAAAAAACAGGTGCATTTTTGGAAACATTATTCACTTTGCACAGTGAATGGAAAATCAATGCAGTGATACTATAAAAATTTCAGAACACTTAGATGGAGCCAGCTCTCAATGTTCACTAAAAATGGTCTGTGAATCTTTCCTATGGACTTCAGTGAGCTTTTGCATCTAGATTTACAACAACTGGATGTGTAGAAGATCCCTGAAGATTTTTTTTTTTTTTTTTTTTTTACTTGGAAGGAATATAGAAGCCAAATCGTTTAGGTAGAAGCACCTACCCTACCCAGCAGGAGTATGAATTAATAAAACTTACTCCCAGAACCTTTTGCAACAATTTCATGGATGTCACTAATGTCACTAAGCAGAGACATCTTAGCATTTGCTCTAAAAGAAACATAAAATGGCATGGAAAGATCCTTGTTGAATACACAAGAATGGAAGAAAAATTAAGAAGAAAGGAAGAGTGTTGTCTAGCATAACATCAAGCAGGAAAATTACAAAAAACCTTACTAGGACAGTTCCCTTTAACAATTAATACTATTTTTAAATGAAGGGCAAAGGAAAGTTTTAAGCAACCTTCAAAACCAGTCTTTGAAAGTAAGCATTCATACTTTAAGCAAGTCTTGAGAGTTCAAAGATGCTGTGTGTCTCTGCTTGTTACAACACAATGAGCCTGATTAGAAAAGTAATGGGCGTGCACATTACTTTGTCCTGAATACTAACTCAGTTTGTGCTCCCATTCATCAATCACAATATGCAAGAGGATTTCAAAATTTGAAGTTAATAAATATTTTTAAACAGTGAGCCAGCTTTAGGATTAAAAAAAAATGATACCGAAGGAGCTAGTTATAGAAGAAATGATGACTGAGAATATCAGTTAATCAGTCAAGATCCAAAAACCTTGAAGGTATTTGCTATGACCTCTTTGAAGACTTTGGCCTAGATATTTGACATCAAGCACATCATGACAAGCTAACAGATCCTACTGCTGCTTATGTTTCCAGGCTTTAATGCCCCTCATATGAAAAAAATGAGTTTCAGAACTGCTGCCCTATCCAATGTACAAACTCCAAGAAACTCCAGAAGCAGTTTCAAAAACATACCAAAACCCAATTGTAAAAAAATCAGCCATCAGAACAGTTTAAAACCAGAAGGATCTGCCAGGATTGTTATCTTTTGTGCAAGTGCACAGACAAGAAATCTTTTGAAGAAAAGCATTAAATTTTCAAGAAAAAAAAAAATGAGAGCAATACCCCTGTTCTAAAATACTATGCAAATTATCTTAGAAATAAAACACTAGCTGGGAAGGTACCTTATCTGACAAGTTTTATGGTCACTTTTTAATGTGTAAATCTGCCCTAGCCCAGCTTTCACATAAATTAAAAGACAAAAGTACAATGAAGCAATGGCATTTTTGGCCTTGTGGATCCATGCTTGAGACAGGTATGGATTTAACTAAAAAATAAAAAAGCCTTAGACCACTTATAGCACAGAATTAGACATTTGTGTCTTTTAAAAATTCTGGCTATTGTGACTAATTTTGAGATGAATAGATGAAGAATGGCACAGAGTTGCAAACATGATGTTATACATAGGCATGTAAAGGTGTATACTGTACATTTTATATAAATTTTAAAAACACATGGGAAATTCAACAGCATAATCTGGCAGACTTCTTAAACCAAAGGGCCCACTTCTGCCTCCATGTATTTCCACAAAAATCAATTTTACTAGACATGCAGCATTTGTGTTTGCTTCAGTTTTCTCTGGCTCATAACTGGAGACAAAGCAGGCCTTGCTTTTGTATTCACGTGCTGCTCTCCCTTGTTGGTCCACTATACTCAGGGCACTATATTCTGCTGTCATACTAGCTAAAGTGCTGATATAAAAAACCGAGCAAGAGCAGAGCGGCTGGGAGATCTCTGCAGAAGTGGAGCTAGATTCAGCAAAACAAAAAATCCCCCCCAGCACTACACATCCCAATTGACTTTCTCGACTTGAGTCAAACAAATATGGCCCTTGAGTAAAAGGGTTTGACTCCCCTGTTCTGGCATAAGTATTTTAGATAATGCCCCAACTTTTTAAAGTTTGCCAGTAATTTACACCTTTTGAGTTGTTATTGCTTAAGCAAATAGTTCAGTGTAGAAATACATTGGCATTTGCGTGCAACCCGGGTATGAATCACGACAGATACTGAAAGTAAAACTACACATGAACCTTGCATTAGACACTAATTCCCAAAATGACACGTCAACATGAAGGGCTGCAACAGGTACAAAGCAGCTTAATGCCAACACCCTAAACCAACTCCGAAGAGTCAAATCTTGCCTTAAGTTTCTTATCTAAAGTATATGAGCGCTTTTCTTTCTTTTAAATTAAGGCAATGAAATGGCTACAGTTCCTAAAGTTCATTTTAGGGGAACAAAAATATACACCTTTTTTCTTCTGAACTTTAGGCAGCAGAACATAAAAGTAAAAACCTGCAGTGCATTAAACATGCAATGTCAGGTTGATGTAGAAAACCAGAACCAAACACAAGTTAAAATACCATTTGGTTTTTCTTCCCCATTGGAACACAAACTCAAATTTTAAGAGGATAAATAAAGCTTAAAATCAGCTAAACTGTTTAGAGCTTCGTATGTATCTGCATCACACTCTAACATGATTTTGGGTAGAAAAGAATCTGTATGTTTATCTGGCCACTCGTATTTTAAACCGGTGGGGGCAGAAGGCACTGAATTTCTTTTTCATTGTGCCCGTATCTGTTTGCACATATATGGAAAAAAAATTAAATTCAAATTTTCTGTTCATTCTCTCCCACACACAAGTATGATAGATTGCAGCTAACACATAATAGCAGAAGCTGATTCAAAGTTGACCTCTCCTATTCCACTGTGTTATGTTCAAACTTCCAGGCTCTCTAGAATCTGAGATGGCTGCAAAGAACCCAGAGACAGGTACAAGATTTAGTCAGCATTCAGCATTTCTCAGTGCATTTTGCAGAAAGGGTCTAAATTTAGGCATAGAGTTTTGTTGTTTATTTTACACAGAGAAGTCCACCAACATTTGCCATAAATTCTTCTAAACTCTTTAAGAAGGCCATCTTCTGCTTACGGTCCAGTGTAGGGGGAGTGCTGCTTGCAGTAAGCTTGTTGAAGGCATCTGCTAACCGCTGGTAAATTACTGGATCTTGTTGAGTTGATAGCAATGTCTCAACTAGCTCTGAGTATTCAGCCTGTTAAATAAACAAGAATCTTACTAACTTAAAAAAAACCCACAATATATACTTGTATAAACAAATATAAAAATAATAATAAATATATAATATTTATTCATAAAATAAATAATGAAAATAATAATAAATAAATATAAATAAACTTCTCTCATCAGGACAAAATCCAAAATCAAGGCTGTGACAGCAAACTATCAGTACCTCTCCACCTGTTACCTAGTTTTGCTGACTAGGGTACCAGAAGCAGCTATGGACCTGCAGCCTTTCATCTATCTCTAAACCAGATAAAGCCCTTCAATCAGACCAGCTTCTTTTAGTAAGGCTAAAGAAGCCTTTAGAGCTAGGCACGGTGCTTTGCAGTGCAGAATAAAAAGAAAACTTTTAAGGCACACCGTTCAAACTACCTTCTAACTTTTACTTAGCATAGGCTCACTCCTGCACACCACACTTCTCTTTTCTTCATGCCTGCCCCACGCTCGGCATGATGTGCCAACCACCTCCTCCCACAGGTTTTCCTTTCTCCCGATTCCCTTCTCTGGGACAGACAGATTAGAATCCTTTCTAAGGGTTTCCCACTTATTCTCATGCTTACTTGGACAGAAGCAGAAGACAAAGAAACATATTAAGCATGACTAAAAGGACAGCTCAAGAGCTGTTGAGAGTTTTGAGAAAAGCAGCAAACTTGACTAACGGGCGCCTGGCTCAGCCACTGTGGGGAACACCTGGCTACCTGGCGCGCAGCAGCACAGCTCCTAGGTGGGACTCAGCAGAGACTATGGGAGCTTGTGCAGCAGGGGATGAGATGGGGACCTCAAAACTCTGCTGGGGGTCAGGAGCTGGGCTGTTACTATGGACAGACTGCTGATGATCATCCTCAGCCCTCACTCTATCACTGCTTGTTGTTCAGCCACACAGCCACTAATGACACTACCAAGGGGCACCTGGAGCAAGTCCAGAGTGACTACTGAGCTCTGGGAGCAAGGGTGAAGGTCATGGGAGCCAGAGTAGCAGTCCCCTCAATTCTGCTGGTGAAGGGCTTGGGTAGGGGTAGACACAACATGAAGTTGCCACCTGTGGCTGGTGTCACAGGGTATTTTTTTCTTACGTGATCACGAGTCCCTCTTTGAGGGATGAGGACTGATAACAAGAGAGAGGATCTGTATAACAAAGTGGCTTGGGAACATCTTTGCCAAAGGCTTGCCAACCTGGCAGGAAGGGCTTTAAAGGGCACATTGGTGGGTGGTGGTAACAGCTTGTAGATAAGTGAGGAGACAGAGACCAAGAGTAGTGAGAACGCAAGGAAGTGAGTGGGTTTAACGAAGAGTGCTCATCAGGAAGGATGAAACAGGTTGAAAGGAGACCAACCTCAAATGCCTGTGCAGAAATGCATTCAGCTTTGGAAAGAAACAGGAAGAGCTAGAGCTCCCTGTGCAGATGCAGAGCTACAACATCACTGCAAGGCACTGAGATGTGGTGGGACAGGTGGCATGACTGGAGTGCTCCAATGGACAGCTCTTTAGAGCTCCTTAGGGAAGAAGAGGACAGAAGATTGCCATTTATGTGAAAGGGCAGCTCAAATTAAGGATGTTTTTCTATGGACTGGGCAACAATCTAGTTGAGTGTTTATGGGTCATGATCAGAAGAGAGGTGGTAAAGATGACATCATGGTGGGAGCTTGTTACAAATCACTAAAACAGAGTGAGTCATGGGCAGTCATCTTCAAGCAACATGAGGTTCCCAGATCAGACTTATGAGAGATTATCTCCCTGACATTTGCTCAAATGCCAGATGGGCCACCCAGAGATGACTTTGCATCTGCTACTTACAGCTAGGAAGACCTGGTCAGGGATGTGGTAATTAATTGCAGCCTTGGCTACACTGATCATGAAATAGTGGAGTTCAGGATCCTTAGGAGAGCAAGGAAAGAGGGCAGCCAAGTATAGACCCTGGACATCACAAGAGCAGATTTCAGCTTATTCAGAGACTGGCTGGTGTGGGATCCTATGGGAGAGAGCTCTGAAGACAAAAGGAGCTCAGGAGAGCTGACAGGTTTTTAAGGACAACCTCTTCCAAGCACAGGAATGGCCTGTCCAGATAACTGAGGAAAACTGTAAACACATCAGGACACCGACCCAGCTAAGAAGGGAGTTCAGGACTGAACTCCAGTGTAAAGAGGACACATGCGAGGAGGTAGAAGCAGGGACAGCTACAAAGGAGGAAGCCAGAAACATTGTCTGGACAAGAACAATGACATAAAAGTGAAATTCAGCTAAAGCTGAATTTGGCAAGGGACAAAGACAACAACTTCTACCAGTACATTAACAGTAAAAGAAGGAACAGAGAAAATGTGGGTCCTGCTGCCGAATGGAGCAAGCAATTTAGTGATAATAAACAAAAGATAAGGCTGAAATACTCAATGCTTTCTTTGCCTTGGTCTTCACTGACAGGTTTTCCCAGACCTTTATGACTAGAGACAGGGTTCAAGGAGGAGAGGAATTACCAGTAGTAAAGAGGGTCAACCCAGGGATCTCTTGAGAAATCTTGATGCATACAAGCTTAGGAGACCTGACAGAATCCATCCAAGGGTTCAGAAAGCTGGCTCATGTCATTACAAGGCTGTTCTCCATCATCTTTGAATGACTAAGAAAATCATGAAGCAAGTACTCCTGGAAGCTATCTCTGGGCACGTGACGGAGAAAGGGACTGAGAACAGCCAACATGGATTTACCAAGAGTAAGTCATACTTTACCAACCTGACTATCCTCTGTGATGAAATGACTACATCTGTGGATGAGGGGAGGGCAGTGGGTACCTGATGTTAGCAAGTCCTTAGCAGTCTTGCACAGCATCCTTGTAACCAAGCTGGGATTTTTTTGTCTAGATGGGTGGACTACTACATGGGTGAAAACACACCTCTATCATCAGCCTCTAAAGGACTGTGGTTAATGGCTCATATTCCACCTGGAAGCTGGTTATAGGTGGCACTGAGAGCTCTCATCTGGGCCTTGTCCTGTTAAGTATTTTAGTTAGTGACCTGGAGGAGGAGAGGAAATGCACTCTCCTCAAGTCTGTGAATGAAAGCAAACTGGGGAGTGCAGCCAGTGCATTCAAAGGCTGACGTTCAGATACATCAAACCAAGTTGGCAGAATGAATTGACAGGAACCTCATGAAATTCAACAAGGACAAATACAAAGTCCTGCAGCTGAAATGGTGTGCCCTTGTACTTGGCACTGGTGAGGCCACACCTTGAATACTGTGTTCAGTTTTGAGCCCCTCAGTTCAAGAAGGGCACTGAGGTGCTAGAGTGTGTCCAGAGAAGGGCAATGAAGCTGGTGAGCGGTCTGGAGCACAAGTCTTATGAGGAGCGGCTGAGGGAACTGGGGTTGTTTAGCCTGGAGAAGAGGAGGCTGAGGGGAGACCTTATCGCCCTCTACAACTACCTGAAAGGAGGTTGAGGTGAGGTGGGTATCGGTCTCTTCTTCCAAGTAACTAGTGACAGGATGAGAGGAAATGGCCTCAAGTTGCATCAGGGGAGGTTTTGATTGGATATTGGGAAAAATTTCTTTACTGAAAGAGTCGTAAAGCATTTGAACAGCCTGCCCAGAGAGGTGGTGGAGTCACCATCCCTCGAGGTGATCAAAAAACATGTAGACTTGGCACTTCAGGACATGGTTTAGTAGGCATGGTGATGTTGGGTTAATGGTTGGAATTGATGATCTTGGAGGTCTTTTCCAACCTTAACAATTCTATGATTCTTACTGATTAACCCCCTGCAACTATACAGTGGTTAGTCTGGGAACTGACAGGCTGGGGAGCAGTTCTGCTGAAAAAAAGGACCTGAAGGTCCTGGTGTACAGCAGGCTAGGCGAGTCAGCAGCGTGCCTTGTCAGCAATGAACGCTAGCAGCATACTGGGCTGTATTTATTATTTGTCTTTACACAGCAGTTGTTAGATGTGGAATACTGCGTCCAGTTTTGGACTCCTTAACACAAGAAGGATATTGATGAACTTGAATGAGTCCAGTGGTGGGCCACCAAGACTGTCTGGCAGGTGCTGAAAGCACATGAATTATAAGGATAAAAAAAAAAGCATTCAACAGGCTGCTCAGAGAGGCTTTGGAATAGCTGTCTTGGAGGTTTTTAAGACACAGTTGGAAAAAGTCTTGAGCAACCTGATCTGAATTCACTGTTGACCCCACTTTGAGCAAGACGTTGGACTACAGACCTCCTGTGGGTCCCTTCCAACCTGAATGATTCTATGATTTGCCAGGCACACAGTAACTAACCACTCTCCTTTAACAAATGACTGGTTTTCAGAGTGTGTCTAAATGCCATACCTGATGCAAACACACTAATGTGTAGAATGCTTCACCTGCTGCAGTTGTCATTTCTGTATTGTGCTTCTGAAGTACCAGCATATCAAAGACCATCTGAAATCACAAAACAGAAGTAGTTATGGAAGTATAAACTTAACTTTCTACTTTGCAAACATTTTCTGC
>NW_009260611.1:28711-81133 GCF_000687185.1 Egretta garzetta
ATCATCCAAGTTCGCTGTTTGTTTTGTTGTCTTTTTTTTTTTAATCTAGGTATCAGTAATTGGAAAGCCAAGTTCTTTTAGATGTTGACTCTTGTCTTACAGCACAAATTCACATCTCAAAGCACTGAAAGCTGTTGTTGATTTATATTCATCAGAGAGAAATGGTATCTCTTGATCTCTTGTATTTTTTCCAAAAAGCTGCAGATATGCCAGAGAAATAATGAAAAAAGCCTTTCTCTTCAAGAACAAAACAGGGAACTTTTTCCTCGAGTTTTGGAGGCTCCTACAGCTTACAGAAAGCCAAACAGGGAACAGATTGATAAGAATTGTATAATTTTAAGTGGAAATTTAGAGAAAAGGCAGAAGGTTATGTTAACTTGGAAGAAATATAAATAAAATTATTTAAGGTGTTTCTCGTTCTCTCAGCTTGGCTGATGGATGCTTTTATTGAGCAATCCCCAGAAGTTTGAATGTCAGTTTGGTAAGAAAAGATGTCTTAAGGAAAAATGAAGTCTTTACAAAATCAGAAGACAAGCACACACGTTCCCCAATTACTTCATTCCCAATTAGCAGGAACCTGGTTGCTATCAGGTCACTCCAAAATTCGGTAAGAGTGGATCGTCCTAAAAGGAAACTACTGAATATGATACTGGACTAAGAAAACGCATAATGCATTAGATACATTGAATAAATGACAGCATTTTCTTCCTAGTTTCCAACTATGCTCTTTTTTCTGCCTTTTGTTTTAGTACTCTGAACCAGCGTCCAGTTCACAGAGTTGTGGAAGCTTTCTATTTCACAGCTTTCATGGTAAACATAACTGCTAAAATTGTCAGTCAGGTTCATTCTAGAGCTCGTGTGCAGAGCATGTATAAATATAAACTGCATTCTGTGAGGCTCAGGTCTTTTGTTGATTTGCAGTATGTAATTCCTCCCTCTAAATCTCCATCTTCCTTGGTATGGAGTCCAATGACTCCGGTCCTTCATGCTGTCTTTCTTCTCAAACTGCCAGTTTTTTAGGTAACAGGCTGTTTCTTACTATATGAGTGATCCTGAGTAACCTGGTCAGATGTGAACGCTGTTTGGCCTCTTGATGCTACCTGTATGCAAAAAACCAGAACAACACGAAACGCAGATGCCTTACCTTAAGAAAGTGCCTTGTTGCTAGAAAGAGGGTTGAATCTGTTTCTTGTGCTTTTGCGCACTGTTCTGCTAATGGTGTTACAGCCTCCAGACAGAGCTGGCAAACCTCTGAACTCATTCTGATAACGGGCGTTAAAGAATCAAAGTCAGATTTCAATTAAATTGTGGTAAAGTTTCCCAGTGGGGTCACTAGAAAGTATTTTAAATGCTTGTATGTTCCAAGATTTCTTTTTACTATAAAGCTGTTAATAAAAAAATTAAATTAAAAAAATAGAAAAAGGGGAATAAAAAAAAAAAAAAAAAGAATTCCAACTTTGTTGCCTTCTTTTATTAGCTGCATGCCCTAAGGTAACATAACCCTCTCTGACATAACATTTTCAGAAAGAGTCCCTTATGGTCAAGCTCATCTGTTTCTGACACGTGCCACAGATTAGTGAAAATGGTACTCCCATTATGAGAGGGAGAGCCCATTGGCACCCTGACAGGAAATGCTCTGGAGCCAGCCCAGTAGAACAGCAGCAGTGTTTTGTATTACCAGCTGAGAAACTAATTCAGGAATGACTTTGGGATACCAGCTGAAGGCTTATGAAGTTACACACTCTGAAGTGAAGTAATGGAGGAGGCAGGAATGGCTGCCAGAAAAAACTTACACACTAAACCACTTAAAGGCTGCATTCAAGCAACACGAGTCAGAGGAAATTCAGCTAATACTAGAATCTCAACAGACACTACAGTGAAACTCAATCACCAGAGAGCAGAGAGGAAGAGTCGATTACTGATACGTAATTATAGATACAGAGATTGATAGAAAAGGAAAAAAATGCAAAGAAAAACAAAATCAGATTTTAAACAGGTCCTTATAAAAGCAACTGAGATTGTTAAACACTCCCAAGCTCTATAAAGGATACGATGACATCCCTAACTCCAGTGAGTACATTAGGCTCTTAAAGAGGTCCTCTGGAAGTTGTGGAATTTTCTCAGGGAATATTTCACAGATGAAAGTGATTAATTTGTAATATTGATTACACAGGGATGGAAACTGTCAAAAGAAAAAAATGGCAATTTTAGAATCAATCACATAAGTCTATTCTGACATAATTTCCATCTGCGCAAAGAGACAGGACTGATGCTTTCCACCAACGACAACAATTTTAGTAGACAACTTCAGAGTCATTAGAATAGCTACAACTGTATTAGCAAACACTGTGGTACAATAAAAAAAGATTGCTAAGGCTAAACAGTTGATGGTTGGAGCCCAGTATCTGCTCTGTAAAAATTCAAGGAGTTTTACTACAGGCATGAGCAAGCCTATTCCTGAGGGGTAAAAGCCTTGGTGACAACAGAGGGGCTCCTCGGGTACATCCTTTGGCCCAGTTTCATCTAAAATGGATGTACTGCTCATGCTCAGCGAGTGCTACCAGATGAGAATGCGTGTTAAGAGGGGACAACCGAGATACACTTCAGAAGTATTCCCCTGATCCAAAGTAAAACATTAACACAGTGCAGCCCAATGAAATACTGCCAGTCCGTTGTTCAATATTTTACTGTCCTACTGACAAGCTATGATATGAAAGCCAGCTGTATTGTGAAAGTAATTAAAGAGTTACTACTTGCTCCCAGATAATTTTTTCCCTTTTTTCCTCCCCCCGTAATATCACTGTTGATGCTTCCTATCACATTTCTGACACTATCAGAAAAAGGATTCCACAAGCCACATTTCAGGTTTGGCTAACTGTTGACCTGCACCCACTTACTTTTAGAAGGAAAAAAGTTTTGTTTAGGCTCTTCAAATACACATTTTCCCAGCTTACAGTATTTCTTTTCAAACAGTATCTAGAACTATGGAACAGTTACTTGCATTTTTAAAAGCCTAGAATACTCAACTTATGAAGGTGGAATGAATTATAGGAATTCATTACTATAAGGCTTTCATGTTCTAGCAACTACGTGTAAAAATATACTTACCTTCAGCAGATCCTGGGACATGAGAGGCAGAACTAGATTAACCCCATATAAGACAACATCTGCTGCCGATACAGATCTATTTGTAGCTTGCCCAGGCTCATGTCCTCTAAATACTTCATCTATAGAAAAGACAAAAAATGTTTTGTACAAAAGGGGAATTAAACATATTGAAGGAAGAGTCCCATTTCTTTATAATAAAGACATTTTAAAGATAGGACTATTCCCCTCTCGCCAAACAAAAACATGAGGCACTGTATTAAAATAGAAACTTAGTGAGTGGAGGCTGCCACATCACTCTATATTTATATTCATAAGGACTAAGCATTTCATAATCACGTGTACCAGATGGCACGCTAAAACAGAGCACTTCAGATATTCTGAGGGCTCTTCTCCATTACAGAATATTGCACTTGTTTCTAGTGATAGCTGCTTCACGCCTGCACACATAAACAGATAGCGAGCAAAATATTACTGCATTTTTATACTTTTATGTATAAACATATGTAAATATAACAGATATGTATTTTATAAACACAAGGAGAAAAAAAACAGGGAGAGTTAATGCAGACAATTCTGTAGTTTAGATATTGCCAAGCTTTCTCCAGTTACCTACATTTCCCGTCAACTGGCAGTGACCTTACTTTTGTAATTCCTGCATCGAGTCAGCAATGGTGTGCAGACAGCTTTCAATACATTTGATCTCTGGGCATTATATTTAGGTAGTATTCACATTCCTTAGTTTCATGGCAAGTATTTTACAGGGTTTTCCATGCAACTAACTTCTAAAGCCTGACCTCAAAGAGAAAATATTACATGGCACTGAGTTGTCCATTCAAGGGACAAAGTCTAAATCTGGTTCTGTATTCCTGTTGTGCATGCATGACAAAAAAAAAAATAGACTGGTGCACTGAATTTTGGAGTACAAGGTTCTGTCTTTCAAGACATACCCCAGAAAAGCAATGAACAACATTGAAACAATCTAGGCAGATTCAGTTTGTGACTGAGCACGTTTTCTGTGCAAACTGTATAGGACATGGTGAGATCTGGATCACGCAAATGTGTTTCAACTTACTCAAAAGCAATGCAGCACAGCTAAGCTAGAACTGGCAGATCATATTCAGGACTACTGCAATTTTACATGGCAAATATGTGGAAGAAAGTAACAGGCTGGGATACAAAAAAGAATCCTTAACTACACCCACGTACTATAAAGCATGTTCTGTGAATGAGGAATACAGAAAACCCTGAAACATGATGGAATTTTAATAAGCTCAGCATTTCACAAAAGTTGGATCTTGTACTAAGATGATAATCCATCTGCCCTCTTGCGGTAATTTACCGTTCTGACTTCTCTGAGTTTTCTGTTATAAAACTGCTGCTACTACATGTTCAGACTTGCAACATTCAGACTTCAAGTTGTTTCATACATGCCCTATTTATTTTACGAGAGCAATAATAATTTCAGATGCTAGAATACTGTGAAAAGTCCTTCCTTTGCTACTGGCACATTAACAGTAATCTCCGTATCCTGATCTAATCAAGCCTAAACTTCAGTTTTCACTCTACCTGGATTGAACACATGCCCCACAGTGGCTTTTACACTTTAGAACACAAGTTATGGTTCAGCAATTCTCAATTCCTTCATACCTGTATCACTGAAATCTATGAATTCCTTTGACAGAAGATTAGTGAGAAGCTCCATAATAAGAAGGAGATCCTGGTACTGGTCTTCTTCTGCTGTAACATCTATCCGTTGTCGACCTAGATTATTCTTGGAATACACCTGGAGCAGAGTTAGGCAGGCCTCATACAAGTTCATGGCTTTGGCCTATAAAACAATATTAGATAATAAGAAAACTTTCATATGCTGAAAGTGACACATTTTGGTTTAGGACGGCATTACTTGGTTGACGATACCTCGAGATTTTAATTTCAGTTATATAACCACTTTTTTTTATCAACTGCACACAAAATCATCAAGAAAACAGCCACCTTAAAGAATGGTAACACTTAGAGCCATATATTGATGTGCTGCCCATTGAAACAGCAGAACATTACTTTTATCAGTTCCTCCATCTTTTTTGTTTGTTCATTAAGAGTGGCTCAGGACAGGCTGACACATCTCACTAATCTCACAAACTAGATTGCCAACAAAATCCCTTGGGAACTCACTTCAGCTATCAAAGTCTGGGGCCATAACACGCTGTTTGTGCATACCCAGTTTGGAATAGGCAGGATCGCTTCTAGGCGCAAAACCAAAATTAGCCAATGGTGCACATATGTAAGTGTACAGCACTGACCCATTTTACCAGATAGTATCTTGGTATCCATTACACCTTGGTTAGGACCAAGGCAGTGTCTCTATGGCATGCATTTGTCATAGAAAACAGTGCTGCAATTCTCCTAGACAAGCCTTCAGAGAAGTTTGATACGGTTAAGAAAAGTACTCAACATGGTCTGCACTCTTTTGCCACCCATGCGTAGAGCTAGATTAGTGATGAATTATGGTTAAATTTATTGGTATAAGAACACTTTTAATCCTGCTTTTAATCTTTCCAAGTGTATGTTTTTAAACAAAGGAATTCCTCTAACAGATGTGACCATATAGCATTTCTTTCTCTATAGAACCTAAAAATCACTGTCTTTTATTTTGTTTGAGGAATAACATTGTATACACATGTACATGAGCATATACACACACACACAGACACAGACTCTTCCTCTCCTTCCCCTTTTGGTTGTATTTACCTCTCCAAGATAGCAAATTTGTTTATGTGCAACTTCAACAAAGACTTCTATTATAAGATTAACAGTCTCTGGTGTGTTTTTGTACACTTCCATTAATCCAATGCAATTATTAAGGAAGTCCATTAGGAAATTGAAGAGAATTGCTACGTTATCAATCTGGGTAGCCTCAGCAATGCCACAGAGTGCTTCTAATGTAGCAGTGATTTCCTGTTTCACTTCTTCCTCCTGACAGATCTGCTGAAAGTTTTCTTGGTTTATCACATTCAAGAATCGCTGCTGAAGTGGCTGAAGAACCTTAAAATATTTTAGAAAAGTCACATTAAGATAAGCATACTATTACATGAGATGTGAGGTTTAAGTAATTTAGCAAGCTCATGGGTTGCTTTTGGCATGGCAGTACAAGAATCAATCACTTCCAGTTTCCAACAGCTCAGTTATGTTATTATCTATCACATTAACATAAGCTGAAGGGGTAGTGGTTAGGGATTCTCATTATCCATCATCACCTGCAGGCTGGTTTCAAAATGAGCACCTCCATAAATAGTTTATGTTATTTTGTAGTCTTTAAACAAATCACAATGACTTTTCTCTGGCTCACAGTATTTAATTCTCTTCCAAATTCAGTATTAGGGGAAAAATTTTTACAGTTCATCAATGAAAGCATTAGTTAGGATTCATGTTCACAATTATCTTCATCATATTATGACTCTCAATACTGCAATCTCTTTTGTAATCACCTATGTTTGGAACCAATTTAAGAAACTTCCATAAAAATAGTGACATGTTTTTTTCCAATTACTTCCAGCACACTGTAGTCTTACCTTCAATCACTAATTTCATAGCTTTACTAATAAAAGCAAGCTTCTTTCAGAAGGCCAATTCTTGCGGTGCTCACTGATCACATTTCAGATACTTTCTAGCACCAGTCTTCCTGGTGTTAAATACCTAAGCTTTAATGGAGTCAGGGCACAAAAAGCTGGTCAAGGCTCTTCATTAGGTTCCACATTAACTTTTTACCTACTGTCATTATCATTAAGTGAATAATTGAATAATTCATAACACCAGAAACTTAAAATAAAAGGAAGAAATGACACAGTTCCAAAGGAAATTCTTAGTCTCTTTCAAGTGTACTGCTATACTGGGCTGTTTCATGAATCCTCCAGGTAATTTTTAGTTGTTTATGCTTAGGCTGTGATATTTTAGATACAATTTTTGGCAGCCCCCAGGTGCCATACAACTATTGACCTTCAAAGAGAGAATAATTTTTAAAAGTTATCAATATTGAATGTTTAAAATCAAAAGATTCTGTACAACTGGATTTTGTGTCACCATAAAATTCCCTAAACTAAGTTGTTTGTACTACTTGCTAAAATGAAGGTAACAGAAGCATCAAAATAGGTTACCTCTGTCCAGTATTGTTGCTTTGTTTCCGTATCCATATGAGCAAAACCTCCTAAAACTAAAGCTTTCATTAGTGTTCTCTGCACAGAACTGGACAAATAGTGAAGAGGAGGGCTCCGCCTTGCAAATTGTTTAGCTAAATTCCACCAGTTTTCACATTGAATAACTAAGTTTGCCCTAGAAGAGGGAAAAACAGTTTAATTAAAAAGAAAAGACTTCACAAAATTGCATGAACAGAGCGCGTCAGGTTGCTAGCAGTTGTCAGAAGATTTTTTTTTTTTTTATTTAATTCCTTTATTCCAAGGCTAAATTGCCTTTTGACTTTCATTTTATTAATGCCTCACCTCTAAGATTTCTAAAGTATATACTCTGAAAATAGCTCAATTCACATGGGAGAAAAGCAGGGAAATGCTTTAGTTTTACACACATACGCACACAGAGTTAATGGACATATTGCATGGATTAAAAGCTTAGTCTCATTATGTCATGATAAAATAAGCAGTTTATTCCAAAACTAGCTCCTGTGGGTTTTAATTTTTTTAAAAAAGAAAATTCCTCAAGCGTTTAACTCCTCAAACTTCAGAACAGTCTTCCAGCAGACTGTGAATGCATGATTGCATGTATAATTGCATGTCAATTCACAAAAGTAAAACATTCAAGAATTTCCTGCTTCACAGTTTGTAATATCAAAGAAACTTTGAAATTTGTCTAAATCCACCAAATCCTGGATTATTATTTTTTTAAATTTTTGTATGTTTACAAAAATATTTTATACTGACTTATACAGTATCTGAAATCTTAATTCGGAAGAACTTGTTCAACAAAAATAAACACCACCACAAAAATCCTTGCAATAAGAGTGGAGACCAGGAGAGTTTTCCTTTCTCACTCTTTAAGAGTGAGGCACAAATGTAGGGGAAGGAGAGTGCACTTCTAAACAATAGCAAAATTGGATTATGTTTTGTCAAATCTAGGTCTCACTCCTCACTTTGCCAGACAATTTTTTTTCCATTTATAGTATGTTACTAAAGTAATTTGACTTACAGAGACACGAATATGAAGTACCCTACATCTGTATTACTTCGGCCAAAAAAATTTAAAGGAAGCAAAAGAAATTTTTTGACTTCCAGAGGTATAGCAACTTACCGCTCTCTCCTTTCCACTAATGTTACTAGCAGTTGTACAGTATCATTTGCAAGGTCCTGCTCTGAACTCCACACTGCCAGGTTACTGATCACTTTTTCTAAAAGGTAACCCACAATCCACTGGGAACCCTCTGTATCAGCACCAAATGCTGTACTAAATGGCAGACTTATCTATAAGAAAAGCATTAAAATGAGTGAGTTTTACAGAAGCCAGAACTCCAAAGTGTATGGTAAGCATTGTCAGCAAATTCTTTTCAGGCTGTCACTTCTTCCCTACTTAAAATACACAAATGTTACATAGACAAAGGCAAAGAATACCTGTAATAGAAAAATCTTTGCCAAATTTATCTTGCAATTTTAAGCACACCACCTAAAACAAAGAAGAGTTTCAACCTCATTACAAACCCAGGTTTGAGTATGTCTAGCTTTTAATGCCAATGAAAGTTCAAAAGCTTTAAAAATTAAAAGAAAGATCCCCAAATCATCTCTCAAAACTGTTGCCATGAATTTACAATGAAATTTCTCAAAATTCAGTGATAAAAATTATTAGAAATAAACCTAGCTGTTGATCTAGATTGCATCTTGTAAAAAACTTATTTTCACTGCAATTTTTCTGCATCTGCTTTCTGTGGATTCTTCCTTCAATCTATACATCTTTTAGGAAAGATGACACATTCTGGTCCTGGCACGTTAAAATATGCTTCCTTGAAACTGCCTGTTCTATCTTTAAGAAGGTTTCTCATGAGTGAAATCCGAAGATTTTTTAATAATCGTTCTGGGGCTTCCTGTCAGCATACCACTAACATTTCTAACTTTAAAACTCATAATATATATGTGACTGAGCATAAGGTTTAAACACAGGTTTCAATCACTTTCACATGTCAACACAAGCTAAACATGTGCATTTCCTAAATACTCTTTTTTTGTCTCTTCACATTGTTTCTCATGTGGATCTCCTTACATGCTCTCCAATTCTTCCCCAACTGGTACCTTTACAAATTATTCTCTCTGCTGTAAGTCCAAGCTGAATAATATGATTCCAAGTATTTACAAGTCTTTGGTATACCTATTTTTGTTAAGGAGGGGCCTCCTGAAGCGTTAGTAATCTTAGTTGCTTCAGTACTGGAAATAAAGGGGAAGAGGAGGAGGCTTCTTTCTTGAAAGTTAGAGCCAACAGGACCTCCTCAGGACAAGAGGCCTCCATCAGCTAGCTGGATTACAGTTAGTTATATAAGCAAAATTAGGATCAAGGTCTAATCATGATTAGTGCTGTCCAGACATGATAAGAAGTTGCCCTTTACGAAGAACGCACCATTGAAATCATTATGTATACAATGAGAACATATGAGAATGGGGAGAGGAGAGAAAGTAGCATGACATTAGCTAATGTATACTACTTTGTGATTGTGTTAAAAATCTAATTCAGAATCATGACCAGGTTACTCACTAAATCACCCATCAAGGGCAACCACTGTATTAGAGATGAACTGTAAGATCTGATGGAGAGTGAGAAGTAGCTTATACAGTTGTCAGTGAGTTTCACCCACTATGCAGCTTGAGAACACGCTATGCTATTCTGCTAAGGCAATGGACACGCACAAAAAAGAAAATATGATGTCTGCACCAAAATGTGCAAGAAGGGTCCTCTAATAACTTTTATTTCTAACTTAAAAAATGAAGGAAACATCAACTTTCAACCAAATGCCAAAATAAACCACAACCCATTTAACATTAAAAATGCTTTACCATTGCACTTTAAAATAGCTACACTGACATCTGCAGTCACAGGATAATATTGCTAATACTCACCAATTAATTCACAAAAGTTATATCCTTACCTGATCATACAGCTTTTCATCTACTAGGAGGTAAGTCTTTGCCCAACGCTTGAGGAACCATACAATGTCTTTCCCCATCTGGGGGCTCAGGAGGTGTGTGAGATTTGCTCTTATTGCTCTAGATTCTACTTCTGACACTCTTAAAATAGCAGATAATAACCTGCAGATATAAAATACAATGAGGATGCTGAGAGTGGGTTTTGGAGAAGCAACGCAACTACAAAACACATTTATTTTTAAAGCAGCATGGCAGAAGGAACAGGATAACAAAGTAGTTAATCTCTAATGAAGTAAAAACCACCTGAATCTATTGTTTCTTTAAATGCAAGGAGAGAGAAACAGGATCGACTGGCAAATATCCTCCAAAAAGTCAGACTATGTATTAAAAGATAGGGTGATTATCTTTGACATCAAGACTAGTGCAACAAAGAATCCTCACAAGCATTCTGCCATCAAGGGAATGAAGACAAATGGACTACTTGGAATGCTTGAAAAAGCTTTTTTGAAAAACTGATTCTCCCCTTCCTTACATCATCAAGCTTAGTGACCAATTGGGGCCTAATTGTGCAACTTTTACAGTGTGATGCATACTAAAGAACAAATACAGAAATTATGAGTTATTTTTCTTTTTCGTTACCGCAGAGAAACAGTCTGAAATATCAGATCACCAGATGATTGCATTAATACAGTCAGTCCATAAAGCTACATGAAATACTAGCATTTGTAGTACATCAATTAAATTTGTTAAGAATGTGATAGTGCACAAGGAATTTAGAAGTTGACAGCGGTCTATTTCTTGAAGACTTCTTAGAACTATTGCCAGAGTGCCTCAAATCTCTTCTTAGCAGATCTGATTTTGTTCCCACCCAGACACTACATCAAGAAATCCTCTTTGCTTCACTTCTTGAAGCTGACAATAGCATCAGTGCACAGTGTTCAAACTTTTAAACATTAGGCAAATAACTGACAATTAAGATCCATTTTTCTAGCCTCTTCCAGAAGAAGAAAATGTTAAGTACAGAAAACAACTAATCTTGGGTGAAGAATCTTCCATGTTAATTAGAAGTGGAATGCAATCTTCTGAAGTGTGAGGATTCAAATGGAGGAGCCTTTTGGGCCTTCTTGCAAGAAGAGAATGGAAATCCCCTCTCCTGCTCCTTTTATAGGCTAATAGTGGTACATGTACGTAAGTGACAACAATCCCTCCTGCACCCAGGACCAGCTGAGCTGCTACTGCCAAGCTGCGGCAGTAACTCATGTTCAAAGTAGACAAGCTCACTGATGCTTTGGAAAGTGTTTGCTTAAGCTGTACATGTGCTGAATGAATTATAGAACATATAGTATATTACCTAAAGATTTTGATTTACCAACTTTTTAGTAATTTAAGTAATTTTAAGGACTTTCTGTAACAAATAGATCAAAGATGGGTTTTTAGTAGAGATATAAAAACATTTGGCTCATTTAAAGACTTTGGCTCATGTCCTCTGTTAAGACTATCAGGTCATCAGTCATTTCAGCCTTCCCATCTTGACTCAGTTTTATCTGTTTTGATGCCTTACTCTGATTTTTCTTCTCAGTCCTCCCCTGGATCACCTTGACTTGAAATATCATCTGTATTTACCCTGAAAAAAATCACTTCATCTTTTCTGTCTTTTCTTAATCTCTTCCACAGCGTTACCTTAATATGTCTGTTATAAAACCATTCTTATAAATTATATGCCCTTACTTTAATACTAGTTAAGAGAGAGATTTCTTTTCCAGTGTTCAGTGCTTACATATTAGACTTTTTACTTTTCAAGTTCACATAAGTCCACTCACATTCTCACTTTTTTTCTCTGAAAAAGCATTTAACATACTTAACAGCACGCGACACATCCTTACCTAATTACAGAATCAGTTCTGTTGTACCCTGGGATGGAAGAGGCCTTTTCTCCTGGAGATCCCAGAATCTGAAGTGTTGTATTGATGTCAACCTCAGCTGAATGTTTAATGGAATATTCCATTACTTCTGGAGGTATTAGCGGAGTCTCTCCCTGAGTATCATTAGCCAAGAGGTAGCCTTACATTAAAAAAGAAAGAGTGATCACAACTTTCTACCCTAGGTTAACTTACAGCTTTTTGATTAGAGAATCCCTTGGCTTAACTGCACACATCACACCAGAATCAAATGTTTGTACAAACCCTGACTAACCCTGT
Source organism: Egretta garzetta (assembly GCF_000687185.1). Classification (NCBI taxonomy): domain Eukaryota; kingdom Metazoa; phylum Chordata; class Aves; order Pelecaniformes; family Ardeidae; genus Egretta; species Egretta garzetta. The sequence continues at coordinate 41,148 of NW_009260611.1, forward strand.
TTAAATATGCATAAGTTAATTTTAGAATCCTTAAAGCCATTCAGTAAAGAACAACCTAAAGTGACAAGAGGCCAAGACTGGAAAAGAAACAACTAAATTAAAAAACAAATTAAAAAAGAGAGAGATAAGCTTTGCTCCATGTAAAAGTAGTAGTCAGTTCAACTATTGTGGGGGACGACAACCAAAGCAACATTTTGTTGTCGCTTTTTTCTACTGTTATGTGATAAAAAGCGCCTTGATTTTACAGCTTCCCCACCAAGTCCATCTCATCTGGGACTTCCATTCTGCTAACATTTCTAATCTGTCAGAGGCTTTCAGACACCAAGCGCATGTGCTATAATGAAGTTTTCCTTGCATAGCAACTGCACATCAGGTGAGGCACGGGTTTTTATACAATACTCTGGTGCCCAAATAATTAATATTAATTCCAGCTCCAGTTGTAGTTTTCAATGTCTGATCTCATAACATCTGTGAGCTACAAATACAAACTCCATCCCATGGTGATACAAAAATATTACAAAACATTCATGTCAGCATCTGAGAGTGACTAAAACATCAGATGTTCAAAAAGATCCCACAAAATGCTTCATAAAATATACGTTTCTCCTAACAAAGTACAGACACTGTCTTAGTAGTTGTTATGTTTTGCAAACAGATGTAAGATTAATTCCATCTAAAAATCAAAACCAAAAAAGTTCTAAATTCAAGTTCCCTGAAACATAACAAAATGCCAGGACATGGATCATCAGCACTGAGATATTCTGGAACTTAACTTGATTCTTTGCTGCCACTGACTAATACTGTTATCCTGATCTCATCTTGATTCCCTTATAAAGTCATGTGTGCCCAGGCAATACAACTGACATCACAAACAGACTAATTTCTTGAATAGGTTGAGAGATAACACATCTCAAAAAATCTGTAACAAAATTAGTTGCCGGAATTTCCAAAGGGCATACCTCATGTAAAGATTTCATCAGTCCTTTAAAGATAACATTCATGTTACTCAAGGCAGATGAAAGTAAAACAAAGGCTTTGTGAGTACTGTACATAAGATGAAAACATAAGGGATAATATTTATAGTCAATTAAGAGTAGTTGATATACAGGGATTTCATTTTTTTTCCTAAGGTATTCCAGCTGCAATAAGAATACCAGAATAAGTACTATTTAAAGCTGTTCACTAACCTGTGACTAAAATAAGCCAATGAATATCCTCATACAGGTCATCAAGCACTTTATTATCAATTGAGCCTGATGCTGGTGAGGCAAGTAACTGCTGCTGATGTCTTTGCAACTGGCCATGGAGCCTTGTCACTCGGTCTTCTAATAAACTGTGGACAAATAACAATAAAATAACTGCTGTTTTTAAACTGTTCTGGCAAAGTCAGGCTTTCAATATTTGATGGCTTTATTGACTTGCATTCATGACTATTTTTTTTTTATACCTTGTAAGAAGAGGTATACAGTGTTCTGCAGCAATTCTCCCCAGCATGCCTACACTGGCCAACTGGTCACAGAACTGGTCTCTGTCATCTTCCTGCAGTTCACTTATTTCTTCTTCTTCCCGAGAGGCCACACCATTGGCAGTCTTTGGTTATTTCAACAAAATTAAACGCAACCAGTTAGTGTTACACTTGTTAAATTTTATCATCACCACAATTTTCTACATGATTTTGTCTTTTCTTTCAAGGTGCTTTGCATGGATGAACAACAGACTCATACTAAATTAGACACAGAAGAGTTAAAAAGAGGAGTAAACCTAGCTTCATATTGTTTTAAATCAGCATTTCACAAACTTGTTGGCAAATATACAGTTAATTGTATATTTGTTACTACTTCCAATAGTGCTTTCAAGTCAAAAGATTTGCTATTTGTGAAAAGAGTCAAGGATAAGAGTTATTAAATTGATGCTTGTTATTAATAGGATAAGCACAGGCTGAACAATAGCAAAACAGCTTCTTTACACCACAGTACACACAGGGTATATAAATCTGCTCTGTCGAGCATCCACTGCTAGAAGTGTGGTATAAAGTACTGAATAATCCTGCCTCACAGAGGTGGTCTGCAAACCCGGTGGTCAGAAGATTGCTGAAGTACATTTGCATTTCGAATCACATATGTAGCAGACCAAGAACCATTTTAAACACTGGGACTTCCATGCTTTCCCCTATTCATTAAGCCAAAGATATTGTTCTCAGTTGCCTGAGGTCTTCCATAAATCACAGAATAGGTAGTGCTTTTCATGATGAAATGAAAATCATCTCTTTCATTAAAGATTTTCCATAACCCATTGTTTGAGGGGGAAAAAGCTTTAAAAAGTAAATGCTATAACCTCAGGAAAACAGAAGCCTGATAATATCATCGTCATCTCAGTTTTATTTCTTGCCGGTGCAGGAGTTGCACTTTGATTTCTCAAAGCTTACCTTGGCTACATTATAAAACTACTTAAATAATAATCAAACATTATTCCTTGAAGAGATGAACCATTGTATGTCAAAACTAAGTATCGATGTTAAAATGTTTTTTAAAAATCTCCTTAAGAATCATAAAATATATGTAACTAACAAAGTAAAATAAAAGTGACAGCTATCAGTCTGCTTTGTTTCCATAAAGGCTCTGGAAAACTGCATCCACACAAAACTCCTTAACCAAAGTGCTTCTAACCCATCTTTTCTTTATGTAACCCAGCAAATCATTCTCTTTTGGCAACTTCAAAGTAGCAGCTGTTTACTGAAGAGTGAGCCTCTGCTCTCAAAGCAGAGACTGAAAGTTCCTGTTACTGCTTTGATATTGAACAAGAAGCATTCTAAAATGCCAGCTGTGGGTTTTAAAAGGTTACCCATGGGATAAATGACTTATCTCACAGAATGACATGAATTAACCTGTGTATACAAGTTATGTCAAGACCGTCTGATATGAATTCAAAGTTCCCTTGTGAAATATTTCTCTCCATTTTGGCCCTGTTATTACCATCTGTTACATATTGAGATAGCAGAATTAAGTTTTATATGGTGCTTTTCAGAATGAGGCATCTTGAAGCTCTTTGCACAGCATCAAATTAAAGAGAGATTTTATACAGTTATCTATGCAATAACTAATCCATCCAACATCTACATCCAACTTTCTGTATGAGAACCTATTTTAATAAGATCCAGACTCCTGGCAAAGAGACTAATCTGCTTTCTTTCTCAATGGTTCAAGAGATACCCGAGGTACTTTTAGGTTTTCACTAGAACAGTCACCTCAAAATCCAATTAGGAATTCATGTACCATTTTATCCAAAAGAACCACATAATATTGCAAGTTTCTTCTAGTCTGAGCATAGACATTCAACATTTTTTTCAGATATTGATGCATGTCAAAAGTATACTTTGAAGATAATGTATGGGAGGTAACAACCATATAAAAGGCTCCCAGTTTCATTGGGGATTTTAACTAGGACTGTAGTCCAGAGAAGGATGGTCAGAAGTTTCATCATTGCATCTGTGGGAAAAAGTCAAATCAAAGGGCATCTTACTGTAACAGATTTACTTTTTCTACTTTTTTAAATGGATTTCCAACTTTGTGTTCCTTTATTTCCTCTTCAGAATGAGAAAGACTAGAAAATAACCACTGAGTAACAAATTCAGCAAATTTTTCATTTCTAAAGTCACAAATAGTAATTATTTACTAGCTGCCTTGAGCTACATAATATAGCACACACCAAAAGACATGGACCAGTTACTGTATATTGTCATCAAGAACTACTAGAATGAGGGCTTACCAAATTCCTTGTACCATCGGGAGCAGCGAGATGGCACTGAATGTAGGAATTGAAGACCTGAACAGCATGTTGGGTAAAGAAACCCTTATGGAAATGTTTGTCATCTTGTACCAGAGTAAGCCAAGATTCCAGCAACTTATCGTATGCTTCCATATATACCATGTCATCTTTGTCAAGCTGTAAGAGATGAAAGAAACAAAACAAAAATCTTATTCCTAAACTAAACCAGAGGAAAATACTTACATTCATTATTATTTAATAGATGGTCTAATGTTGAAAAAATTTAAAAAAAAAAAAAATAAATCAGTCACAAACCCCATCTAAGGATAGCTAAGAAAGTATCAGAATGAACTGAAGCAATGGATTGAACAGGTCAGTGCAGCTTTCATGCTTGCTAGGCTTTAAAAAAAAAAAAAAAACTGTCAAAGTGTTTAGTCATTTCTCTTCATCTGACGTTCAAGACCAAAACAGTCCTAAATTGCTTTTAACGCATAATTACCTAAATACAGGAGCTACTGAGCTCTTACCCCAAAGATGTCAAGCATCTCAGCTCTTATCAGTAACAACAAAGAATTGAGCCATTTCTTTTTAATTAAATAGACAAATACAGCACATGTGCACATAGATTCAGATGTATTCCACTGTTTTTTAAATAAAGAGAGAAAAAAAGATGGCAGTTCTCTGTTCCAGAGGAAATCATTGTCAGGTTGCATGTGTTCAAGAAACCCTACTACAGGTTGCCAGTTTTGATGATGATACACAACTTCTCATTCTATGAACAAACAAAAAAACCCAAACAGAATTCTGCAGAGTAAGCCTATACCTCCAATTGCTTAGTGCATTTTAACTCACGCTTCATGTTTTTAGTTTTTCATATGTGTTTCTACATGGTATGTAAGTTGCAAAACGGAATAGCTTATCTGAAAAACAAAGCCCTGGGTTACAGGCAAACTAAAGAACCCAGATAGCAGACAGGCCATTTCTTTTTTAAAGTATTTTTAATGTACCTATCAACTTTCTGATTTGATGCAAAAATTTAACTTTACTAAATATATCCAACTTCAAATAACTTAGCTGTGACTGTACGGATAAACACGCTGCTAAAAAAGCAGGACATTTCTTTCCTCTACGAAGTCTTCTCAAGTTTTAACCAACAGGATCACTCACAAAAGTGACTTTGAGATAGCAGAGCTTAGTAAAACGATTCCTTGATGAAATAAAGAGATATTAGGGCCTTAATCATGCTCCAGACAGAAGAATTCCTGACTTTCAGTGAAGTTACAAACACGGCTGGATGAACAGGCAAGGAAAAGAAAACATTGGCTGGATGACTGATTAAAAGGGAAGAACGATATCATGTTGGAAGCATTTCAAGATAGCTTCACAGCATCATTGTAACTGCCAAGTGGTCATATTTACAGAAGTTAAAATATGGGACACACTGATGCAAGTGTGAAAACAAAAACTGAAGATGACAAGGAGAGAGGCAAAACTGTATTCAACACTAATATAAGCCACGAATTTAGGATGGACACCACACTGTCTTTTTTAAAACTTGGCTAAAGGGCACACAAATTCACAGGTAGTAATTCAATCCTGTAATATTTTGACGTGTGTGTATAACTTACATATAAATTCTAATGATTTATAAGAATCCAGAGCATAAACCAATGAACAGACATGTCTTTTTATGAACAACAGAAGAACTCAAACCTATACAATGCATTTATTAGAGAAGGTAATATAGAAGGTAATGCCATGAAAAAGAAGTTTAACTGTTTATGGTATTCTCATATAGAAGCTAGGATTAATAAGTGCCTCCATAAAGTACATGCCCAAGTAATAGAAAGAGTTTATCGATACCGAACAAATTTGGTCACAAAGGAACATTACCAAAATTTCCCAATCCTTATTTCGGATTAGCTTCAGCTGGGCTACCAAAGAAGTCATACAGGTAAACTAAGTGAGACACTGCAGGCTGGGGAGCTGAATCATTCTGATGGATCCAACAGAAGCAATGGCAGAGCCCGGTTCAGAATTCAGATCTTCAGGAGGGGCAAGATACAACCAGTAAAATCAAAGCAAAGATGCTTAATTTCTCTAGTATGGGAAAGGAAAAGAAAATTGGTGGTACTTTCTTCACAGCCTGCTGACCCTTGAAGAAAGAACACTTTAAAATTTGTCAAGCGGCAACAAGCTGTAAAGAGTTGGAAGCATAGCAGAGGCACGAACTCAGAATGATCTCTCCTATCACATGATATTTTTAAAAAAATATCATGAAACAGGAACAGTGCATTAAAATTATTTTGATACAATTTCTATTTGACTTTTCATCCAACACCCTGTTTGCACTTTTCACTAATTCAGATGGACTATTGGATTTCTACTTCTGCATAAGCACTAAGTGTTGAGCAAGGCGAAGCATAGCTGTGGACAAGCATCTTCTATCAGACACAGTGCTATTGAAGGAAGAGATTACTGGTCCAGCTGGCACCATAAACTAACCCCCAGCATTGCTGAAGCTTACAGCCCTCCACCAGTGTAGCTGTTCCGGCAAATGTTTCAACTTCCTTCAGCCAATCTCCCCAACCCCAATAGGCAGGTTAATGTAAAACAGCATTTGAACATGATGTTTGGATTGTGGGCTTTTCCCCCTTGGTTGGAAGTCAGTATTAGCTGCTTTGAAGTGGTTTGCGTGTTATGGCTCAGGACCTGCCAGTTTTGACAGTTTCCATAGCAGGTCTTCAGCTAAGTAGAATCCTTGCGTCTGATGGGGTTTCTGCAATGTTCACACGAGCTGTTCTGCTGGCACACGAAGTGGCAGAAATATGGGGAAAGCAGCTTTTCCGACCAGCAAAGCTTATGGAGTATGCCTGTCTGCATCCTGCTGCGCTTCAGATTTCTGAAAAGTTCCAGGAATATTACCTCAGGACTCTACTGAGCCCAATGCACGCAGTAGTTAGTCTTTTATCAAAACCTCTTAATTACAGACAGGATGTGAGCTCACTGAAAGTGTCACTACAAGCTATCTATTAGCAAGAAGCTTAGGGAACACATTAAACACAACTGGGACATTCCTAAGTCAAAAGATTGCTTTCAGGGATGCAAAGTAATAATTTTTTCAGCACACAGTATCAGTACACCATCTGGATTAAGTCAGCAATAGCTTGAAAGTCTCAGTAGCACGCCTTATTGCTGACACACTGGTAAGATATAAGTTGGGTTTTTTGGGTTTGTTTTTTTTTAAGGCTTATCACTACAGAATTGTATATCATCCTGGAAATCAGAGAAACAGCCTCAAGTTGAGATATATACACTATACATCTGCAAGACCTATGACAGAATGGAAGCGGCAAAAGTATAATGTTTCTTTTTCCACAGAATGATTTACAGATTCAAGGACAGTGAGCAAATTATCTCTCAAAAGAAAAAAAATGTTGTGTTCTCTCTTTCTGCCATTGCTGAATCTGAGAACATCTAAGTTTATACTGAAAATACTTTCTTCAGCAAAAAATATGGGATTATATTAATGTAGGCAGCCACAGTTTACTAGGCCAGTCATTTCCAAAACAAACTCTCTGTACCAGATAGAGGTACAAGATTTTACTGAGAGATGAAGTGTTTTGAATGGCATTTTTTTGAGCAATCCTTTCATTAAACACGGTTGCATATTCTACCTCTCAAGTAACAAGAGGCTAATTGAGGGAACAACATCACTTTAGTCCCTTTCATTTAGATGATAGGTGCCTATGATTTTCCTCAATTTTCTGTACAAAGGCTTCAGGAGCATTCCTAGATGTGTCGGTGAGCACCAGAACATCTATTCAACATTCTACTAAATAATCTCAAAAGCACATCAGGTTTTGACCAATAAGATTTGGAAAGTAGCTGTATTTTGGACTCTAAATTTAATCAATTTCTTGATTAAGCCACGAGCACACTTGAAAGTTTAAGTGAGCACGGGGCCAAATGTAATACATTTTAACCTTGCAGCAAAGACATGATCTAATGCTCTGCAATGAATGCTCACTAACACACCTGTGATCTCTGGTAAAGAAACGCATCCATCAACTTTATAACTAAATACTCCTATAATTATTTTCAAACTCAGGTAATTAAGCCCAGTCAATATAGCAAACCTGGTAAAAATGTACACTTTTTAATGATAACGGGGAAATACTGGCTAATGTCTTGGTAGTCTAATTTTACATCAATAGCTACTGCACATAAATAGCTCAAGTCCAAGATTATTCACCTTAATTCTTAGGGGCTTTTTTCTTTAAAGTAGGTGTCTTTACAAGTTTTTATTTTTAATGCAATTTTTAGAAGCAGAAAACTTAAGACTATCCCAACTGCTCTTTAATGTTACAACCAAAGTGTGAAAGAAGTAAACAAACAGACAAAAATCCTCTGAATCCCTGCGCCAGTTTTGTACGCAGAATTAACCATTTGAACTGTGTCAGCAATGAAGGGATGATTTGAACAGCTTAGAAGTATGGGGTTAACAACAGATCTTAACTGCTACATTCACTTAAAACAGAAGTTCCTGACTCAGAACTCCTGACAGCAGTTAAGTTTCAGTCTGTCCATATGTCCACGTAGTCATTTTAAGCTTTCAGGATGGTAGCTCATTCATTATCTACAACAGTTTTCAGAGAAGTCCTACAAGAGCAAGTCAGCAATGTTTAAAGACTTCAATATTTTTAAATTAATCCATTCTTTAAAAATTAAAATATGGGGCAGATGCCTTAAATCCAAACATAGTCTGAATGATGCACACAGTGTGCAATTATGTTCATTATGTTTTCTGAAACAAAATCTCCTCAGATGTGATTTCAGAAATATCTAGAACAAAACCACTGAATTCACAACACTTATTAATAAAAAAGAGCCAAATTCTCATGTCACTTATGCGTATCACAAAGAGAAACAAAAAAAAAATACTACCTACTATTTGAGAGTGGATACTTACCACTTCTTCCAAGGCAGCACTTCTTCCAAAAGAACAAGTGAGGTGTGCAAGGCAATTAACAAATGAAGAGAAAAGTTCATTTGGAATAGCAGTTAAAATATTGCGAGGAAATACGGTTATCAGGTTGCTGATAATACTGGAAATTCCCACTGCTTCAGAGTCTTCTATTTCAATTCTATAGATAGAAATAGCAGTTAGTTTTTTGCCATTAAGAAAAATGCTAAAAGTGAATTGATTTTGTTGTACATTTTCAAGCAAAAAAATCTATTTCGTATTACTTAAGCAGCACCTACTTTAAACTGCCTTTCCTTAATTTCAGTAATCCAACAGTAAGCACAAATTATACCCAGAAATAAGCAAGCCATACCAGTTCTCCACACAGATAGGCTACACTCCACACTAAAGATTAAAAGATGCCATCTAAATTTAGAGAGCAGGCATACATACCCATTGATAGTATTCAGTAATCCCTCAATGAAGTGTGCCAGGTAATCAACTTGTGAACCTTCATCGGGAAAGACTGGCCCGTGCAAAGACGCCAGCTGTGCCAGACACTGTAATGAATCTTGGGCCATATCTGTATCTTCTCTGATTTTTCGATGTACCTTTCAGGAAGTGAGATAGTTAATAATACACGGAAAATAGGGTGTTCTTACAACAGTCACATGGCTCTCAATCCAAAAGAGCACACACCAAAAAAAGCTTACTATAACTTCCATTCAATCTGAAATGCAAGGGTTTCTACAACTCTCTAAGCCATAGTAAATGTCAAGATCGTGACTCAGCTCACAAAATCACGAGCCTTGAGTTAACTCACTGAAACTAACATTTAGTTAAGTCTCACCTACACATTGAAAATTGAACTGTCTCCTGAATGTTATGTCTTAAAGAGAGAAACAGATGCCAGCCAGTCAGACATACTGCTCCTTCTAAAAACAGCAATAATGACAGTCATCTCTATTATGCTAACTATGCCTAGGCTACGAGTCTTGCTAAAGTTAGTCAACAAGTTCAATCAAGATTATACAGATGCTTCTTTAGCAGAGGTAAACACTGAAGACATATACAAAAATGAATGCATCACTTCCTTGGCAACACCCTTACATTATACAAGGCCAACAGTAATCTTCCTGTATTTCTGCAAACTGTTATGTCATTACTTCTGGTAGTTTCAGACTTTCTAGATTCAAATCTTAATATTTCAGTAACCGCATTCTCACATATTTATTTGAATTGTCAAGTACTGATTTAAAAGAATTTTCTTAGGCTCATGCCTCCTGTTTTTTTCCATGCAAGATTTACCAATTAAATAAATATAGGGTAGCTTTTTCACCCAGAAGCAAATTTAGTTAAATTATTTCAGCAATATTATACATAAAAGTACAGTTAAAACACTAACCATTTCTCCGTGGCATTATAGTTGCAACTTCACCCAGCTCAAAACTAGTTGGATTAGCTGCACAGTTAATCTCTGAAAGATCAAACTAGCAGGACAAACAAACCCCGCAACAGAAATACCCCTCCTAACAGCCATCCCACACTAGGCTGAGATTAGAACTGAAGGTTCTCTCTAACATGGCAGTCCTGCCAACTTTTGCAAGGTTATTAAGATTTCTCAGATCAGATAAATGAATAGAAATTACTACCACTCACTTACATTACTTCAAATAGCAAACTAATACTACAAGCCTCAACCATTGCAAATCAGGAATCTAAAACCAAAACTGACAGCATACTGCCCTGGCTAGCACTCATTCAAAAATAATCAAATATAGATGGGTTTGGCTTACTATTAAGTAAAATGTAAACAATTCTGCCTGTTCAAAATATTATTCTTATCATGAATAAGCAATTGTAAACCAACCGAAGAATCAGATATCTAACTCTGACAGCTTCATACTATTAAACAAGGAAGGGTTAATATGTAAGCCAAAAAAGTTATTTGCATGTGGAGGTTCACAGCTGACAGTAGCAACTGTCTGGATGGTCTAGACAGCTGTTCAGATTGTGTGTAGCTGCTAAGAGTTCTGCCAGTGATTTTTTCACCTTTTCAAAACTGCTGGAACAGATAAACTTGCAGTCAAAAACATTTTTAAAAAATCTAATTTAGCAAGAAATCCTATAAAGTAAGGACATGTACCTAAGCACATATCAGGTAACTCTCAGGCAGCACTGGAGAGTTAAAATTACTTTGTCTAATAACAAATTTGTCCAAGTTTTGAGCACATTATTTCTCTGCTTTGCAAAAATGAAAATAGCCCAAGAATGCTGAATTCTCAGGTCCCAAGAGATGTAACATAAAATAGCATAGTAAATGAATTTATAAGCCAGTATGTTGCTACTGCAATAACTCCTAGTTGTACAAAGACTACAGGCTTCTCCCCCCCAACAGTGGTAGAAAGAAAAAAAAAGAATACTGATTTTATCCAGTTTTGATACCATGGGTTTTTTAAGCTGTAGAATATTACATTCCCCTATCCCAACTCTACCTCGTCCCCATCCCTCCTAACATAACCCATTTTAACTTGTTTGGATTTACTATGTGCTGAGGAAAAAGATGCAGAATTCTGCATGCTGAAACTGGCCAGAAAACTGCAGTTACATTACTTATTTTCAGCTGTTCCGTTGAGCAAATGCTTTAAGATCAGCAAACGCATACTGTTCATTTGATCTTTTTTTGAGAGCCACTACACCTTATCTGAAAGACATTGCTACTACTGCTCACCACGCTTGGTTTCGTTTGACAAATACATGTCCAAAATTATTAAATGTATAAAAGCTGAGATAACTATATACATTTTTCTTTTGTTAATGGTCATCAGTTTAAGGCAATTTATAGGCAAAAATACATATTCAGTAACCTAGGAAAAATACAGTAATTCTGTTTGCTTTGATAAGCAAGCTGAAGTTAACAGAATCAGTCCTACCTGATGCAAAAGGAAGAGTCCCACAATACAGTTTTAGAACAGGAAGGAGCTGCTTTCCCTGCAGTCTGGACTACGAAAGTTGAAGAAAGAAACTTACTGTAAAGAAAAGCTCCATAACTCTGCTGTCCAGGAGGGTCTCACGCCAGGATTCTGTTGGCTTTAGCATCACATTTTGTGAGGATTCAAACATAGCTATATAATGTCTGCCCAGTTATCTGGTGTCAAGGTCAACAATAACATTCCTACTTGGCTTTAAAAAAATCCTAGATACAACAGGATCCATTCAGAAAGAATGTAATGGAAACAAACTTTAAGCCTCTTCACATACACAGCATAATTCATGCATGAGGCCAAGGAATAAAAGGTATTAAGTATTGAAAAAAAGAATGCTCCAGGAATGTTAGATAACAGTTTGATCATAATTATGAGACATACCATAGTGATACGATCACTTTGATAACCAGGGTGTCTAATGTGACACAGCGAGAAGGGAAAAAAGCAACCGCAATTAACAGGTGTTAAAATTTATGCAAAATGGGAAATCATTTTCTAAAAAATTTTCCTGGCAGCTTTTAAAAAGGCCTTATGATAGCTAAAGATAGCTCATTGAAATCTATATCCTATTTTTCTAAATAGCCAAATATGCGTCACAGAATGCAGATATGTTAGCCCTGCATTAATCTACATTTTTTAATCACACTGTGAAGAACAAAAGCATAAGGCACCACAAGGCATCGTCACATTAAACACGTTTGTAAGAGACACGCATGAAAAATGCGCACACTGTGAAGCCATGATTTTGCTGCACTCGGGTCTTACCATGTGTTTTGGCAAAATTTAATGTATAAAATCTGCAAATGCTCTAGTACAGAAAAAACAGAGACATGAGCAAAAACATTTAAGCAAGCAGGTTACATTCTTTGTCAGGCTGATCACGCAGAAGAGTGTTTATCAAAGATTTTTGAAAGTGCTTCCTTCTGTGACACCCCCCAACCCAAATAGTTGTGAAACTGCTTTAGCTCAGCAACTTACTTTTTCATGTCTTTTTTAAACCCTTTGTTATCCCCTCTGATCCCTTTCGAGCCCAACCATCAGAGTAAGTAATATTATGCTCAGCTGCATGTAATTTACTTATTGGTAATAAACTGTATTAACTTTTGTACTCTAAGTCACCAGTGTATTATAAAAAAGGTATATCAAAAAGTATTTATAAGTCTGGAAGAAAATAAATTTCACAATGGTATCATCCAAGAAAGCAGACCTCTTAACTTCTGATGGGTTTTGTTTAAGAGAACAATATATAAAGCAAATATCTAGCTCAATATGAAGGATTGTGGCACAAGGCAGGATGCACAATTTTATTTATTTACACTTGTCTTCTGAGTTCTGCCGAAAGCAGAAATTCCTAAGAACACTGTGCAGAACCACATTCCAAAAAAGCGACTTCTTCCATGGCACAGCACCAGTGGACCTTCACTGGTGGTATGTGTCCAGAACTGCTGTCAGCGCATTATAATGCATAACAACAATCAAGGATTTTCACATTCATACAAAGCAAAACCAGTTTCACCATTTTCAAAATTACCAATGTGTGTTGAACTGTACCAGATCTGCATTATTTCAGATGGGGAAAAACTAAAAATCACAGAATTGTCTATTTTACTTCCATCTGAAATACAGATGTCATTTAAGCGATCAAAAATGCTGCAGTTCTCCCAGATTTAAAAAAAAAAAAAAAAAAAAAAATAAGGCATGAAGTTATCACATGCAAGCATCCTTTATCAGGAGTAATATTAAAAACTAAAACTAATCTTATCTGGCAAGTTAAGATATGCTTTTTTCCCTTTTATGTTTGGAATATTTTAGAAAAAACGATACTTTAAAATTGTTTAGTGACAACAGCGTCCGTTGCGGCAACTCTCCAATTAACGATTGGCTGGGAAATACATCAATCCGAGAAGGTTGCCATAGATACATTCTCAATCTCTGAAAATTGATTTGCTCTTCACTAGGTTGAGTCTACAGAGGGGGCCAGCTACATAACACTTTTCACGTGGAACGGAAGAAGGGCCAGTTTGCTGTCACTATTTTAACAAGCCTCAGTGTTTAGCAGGCCTATCCTGTTATTTTTAGTACTGTTTCTCACGCTAATGGACTGATGACACATCTGAAAATAGCAGATTTGTGGGTAAAATATCTGTTCACTGAACAATACAAATTACGCCGGCACCTATCATGGAGCTCTTACACCCATTTTCCACCATGAACTAGAAGTATCCAAACAGCGTAAGTTGGCTGTGGAGATGCTTGCTACTGTGAAATACTGTAACATATTCTGTGCTATGGTTCAGCCTTGCTAGCAGCAGCCCAGTTATGCCCAACATGAAAAAAAATGGCACTAAAGTACTTAGTACCTGGGTGTACACAGGACAAATGCAGTCTTCATAATCAAAAATTAAATTTAATTCTCAATACTTATCAGGAAACAAAAAGTACAGAACTAGCACAACACTTTTTTGTATGCACTAAAGCATAGATCAGTCTACTATGACATCCTGGAGGGTTTGAGGGGGTTTTTTTTGGTTTTTTAAGTGAAAAACAATTGTAAACCACTTCTAGTAATAAATACAAATGTCTGTAACACTCCCAATTCTACTGAAGAATGAGCAACTCTCACTACGGTTCACTTTGAACAACATGGAAATCCAAGGTAGGAAACAGCTACCAGAAGCACAGCAATGTTTCACCCAGTTCACAAAACTTACGGTACCAATTCCTGCAGAGACTAGAAACGTCTGCTTGAATCCGAACAGATTATTCAGTAACATGTACCAAGCTCTGCTGAAAGCGTAAGAATATAACCAGATGCCTTCATGTATGATAAGGCTCATATGCTCACTAATTATGCCTAGAGAGGAAGAGAAGACCATAACGTGTAAGACAGATTTTCTTTTGTCTTTGCCTAAATTTATGTATGCAGCCATTAGCGCTACACTTGGATTTGTTTCATGAGTTGGAGAAATAAGAGTAATCTTTTTAAAATTATAAATTTGTAATTTTAAAATTGCAATGTGTAAAAAGAAAAGATAAATTTGAAGTTTGATGTGCTTCTTGGAGGAACATATGAAAAAAAGAAAACAAACATGTAGTTTTCCTCCCACTCTTTGCCTCTGTCCCAGGAAGGGACCAATAGGTGAAGATGAGTATCAAACTATTTCATATCCTAAGGCATCCACAAGGGATTATAACATTTCAATTCAGGACTTCCCACAAATTCCAGTATCTGAGAATGGACCCCACAGTCTTTTTCTTAAGAAGGGCAAGGCTTGCCCTTCCACAAAACAGTAAATTAGGAACCCAGAAATCAAAGCTGAGATTTCTTCTGCCAGACCCCCATTCACAAATTTGCCTACAGGAGTGAAGAACAACTCAGAAATGAAGGGAAAATTCCTGGACTGCTAAGCCCTAATATCTTTCTTAAAAGTTATTTTAATTACTTTAACATTGTTGTTTCGAACATTTCTGGAGAGCTTTGTATCAGTCTTAGACTTATATTTTACAAATAAAAAACTGCATTAGAAAGGCAACTGCTTGGAAATCTGCCACCCAGTGTTATAATGCTAACATACCGATTATATTTGGATTTTTAAGACCTCCTCTGGCTTGCTAGCTTATCAGCCAAGTACATGGGATGAGTCTAGGAGCGACTGCCTAACACTGATGCAGAAGCTTGCTGCCCCCTATGGAAAAATGCCTCACAAACCTTCATGTAACTTACGCTCTCAGCAAACATATCCAGCATTCAGGAGAAGAATATGCTTAAATATTTAATTATTAAACACAAGTATTCTTAACTGTCATGAGAATCAAGCAACTACCCAGTGCTGGAGACACTGGATTCAGATTGCACCTGTGCAGCAGCAGGCGTAGGAAGCGTAGGAAGACCCAAGCTAATTTTAAAACTGGCCAATTCCGGAGCCGCGAGCGGTGTAGCCATGCCAGTACCAAGTCTCACGTTGACTGCCCAAATGGATTCTGCAGCTCCTGGGACATTTTGCTGCTATGGTTATACAGCTAATAGCATGCAAGCTAATCACTTTAAGCCTAGCTTACACTTAAAGCACCTATGCAGAAGTGACTGCCATGCAGATGAGGCAGCTCAAGAGTCACACCTTTCCACTATATACTGCCATCTAAGAAGCTGGTGACAAAGCACTGCAAAACTGGAAACTTAAAACCACTGGGGCAAGAGAGCAGAAGAGGGAAAAAAAAACCCCTATGTATTTTACCAGTTCCCCTTCATAAAAAGGGTCATTATCCCTGCTCCTGCAGGGGGGTTGGACTAGATGACCTCTAGGGGTCCCTTCCAACCCAAAACATTCTATGATTCTATGATTATTAGTCTCTTTTCCTCTTCTGATATTAATGCTTTTAAGATGGTCTTTCATTGCAAACTGATTTCAGAATTAATTCAGGAAAACACAGATGATGAAACACTAATTATTAAAAAGTTCAGTATCAATACAAACATGTTCAGTGCAATTATGACCAAATTCAGAGGATCTGTCAATCTTCTTGGTTTTGCCCATCTTTGTCTTAGTAAGTTACTAGAAAGGATTGACAACAAAACACATAGGACCCTAGAAATAATTTCTAAACATCGGGGATTTCAAAGTCAGGTCAGCTTTTACCTAAGAGTGGTAAGTCTGATAAAAGTAAAATGCAGCTCTCTCGCACTTTTTTAAATACAGCTGTTGTACTTAAATTGAATTTTTCTTTGTATCCCAAATAATAGCCAGGATAGCATCCCAGCCCTTCATCTTTCAGGACAGACTGCTGTAGTAAATTCAGGATAATCCCAGGCTGCTAACAGACGCAAGACCTAAGGAAAGCAGCCCTGCTGAAATCTGTGCTGTCACTCTTCAGTACAGGTTCAATCATTTCTGTAGCTGTGCAATAAATCAAACTGGGGGCCTCAACCTGATAAAAAAAAAAGTTTTCAGCTAGGTGGTTCCCTGCTCAGTATCACGCTCATGGGAGGTGCTAGGGCAGGATGCTTTTCAGCAATGCCAACTTCAATCATTCCTCAGATAACAAACCTCATGTTTGCTGGGGCATTCTATGTGTTTTTCATGCACTTCCATTACACGTAACAGATGCTACCAATTTGTGCTGGACCAAGTTCAAATCTTGAAAGTCTGCAGAGCTATGCGGTTCACAGGATCTCCCAGAAAGCTGTCTCATTCTGGCTTGAGGTATAAAAGATATTTTCAGAACAGAGATATGAAGAGCTTGTTCCTTTAACTGTGTGGCCAAGGAACACACATACTTAAAAAAAAACAAGTGTTCAGATCAGACAAAAGCTTCAGTCAGTTCATACAATTGCAATCGCACCACTGATTTCAATGGAACAGCAACAATGCACATTAGTGGAAAGCATCCCATTAGGTTTACATAACCTGTATTTTAAATCCAATCCCCTATTCTACATTCACTTGAAAATTTGCCAGCTTGCCTCCAAGCAAGTAGAGGCAGCAAATCCAAAACAAGAACTAAAGCTCAATTTCCTCTTTATTCATGTACTATTAGCACTCTTTACAAAAAGCTGTAAAAACCTGTATCTTAATGAATAAAGGTTAAGTAGTTCTATGGCAGCTCCTAGTGACAGATAATAAACACCTTTCTGTAGATGGGACAGCTTGACAAAGTCTTATGTTCTGTTTAAAAACTTTTGCATTTGAGGACATTCATCGCAAGTCCATTAGAACATGGCTGCCAAGAACAGATAAATCTCTAAATCAAGAAGTGAGAAACATCTCTGGATGTAAAAAAATATAAATTATAGTTACATCCTGACTCCATGGGACACATTATACATCCATGTCAAGGTGCATTAAAGCCCAGCAACATTAAATTCCTTAACCGGAGACTCTGGACACTGATAATGTACTAGGAATGGGATCCTTGACAGCACTCTCATAAAGGAGAGGGATGTACCTCTTAGTAGAGATCACCTGTACTTCCTTAATAAGTCAAAACATTCATTTAATAAAAGATGCAGTTAAAAACTAGTTCCATCCAAGTAAACAATATTTAACAGTGCTGTAATAGCACTGAAATAGGAAACTCTACAGAAGCCAACATGCCACAGCAGACTGCCATAAGCTCTTAGCACAAAATAGGAATCCCATGTTACTGTAATTTCCAACAGTACTGCCAAAACCTCTGAAGCATCTGCAAGCACCAGGTGAACTAATACCTTGAAGTAGCAGATGTAAATAACAATAGATGATTGCCTGTGTGTTAGAAAATGAAATGGAAGGAACTGCACATGACTGAAAGGAGGCCTCCTCGGTTATCATGCCCTGCCTTTCCTACTGCAGGCACTACATCTTAAGGCACTCAAAAATTACTGAGTTCCAACTTCAAAGTAGGTAGGTGCCAGCCTCTCTTCTTTTGTTGCTCCAATGAGATAGCTATTCCAGAATGCATCTTTGGTGACTGCTCTTCTTGCTAGCAACAGACAATACAGACTTCTTACAACTCTTTTGTTATAATTGGTGCCAGCACTGCCCATCTAACAACGTAACACACAATAAGTTATCCTGTAACAGCACAAGAACTCTTGAGAAGTTACACGTTTTGATGTAATTCTCACAACTTAGTGATTTAAATAATGGGCCTCTTGGCGATGGTCACTGTAGTGCTAACGCACATTTATGCTACTTCCTTTATTTTGGAGATACAAGAATCTTGCTAAAGATTATATACAAATACTGCAGATTACTGTTATGCTGTATGGAATACTGAGAATCAATACTATCTTGCCAGGGGAAATACCAGCTGAAGGGGAAAAAAAAAAAAAAATATATATATATATATCTGTGGATACAATGGATTGTTTTACTCCATGCTTCCAGTATTAAATTTATGCCCATTGCTTCAGCATATGTACTGCCAAGACTTGGAAAGAGGATACCAAAAGGATACCAACTGATCAATCAACACAGCAATTCTTACGTTCTTATGTAATGTGCTACCTATTTAGAAACTGCAGTCAAGTTAAGTTTCATTGCCCATAAGCAGTGAATCAACAGTTACTTTCAAACCAGTCTTCTTAAGGAAGAGAGATTTATGCCACAGTATAATCAACATGGTGCCGTAAACCCCAACAGTTATTGAATCTTCGTCAGCTAAGACCCACATTTCTCAAGGATGATTAAAGCCTTTCCAGCTTCTGTGAAAACAAGTTGCTACATAGAGGAGGGAGACCCAAGCTGGTGCTGTAATTCTTACAGCAAAATGAAATGTCCGATGGTAGAACACAAAAAAAGAGGGTATCAAGTGGAGCAGAAGTTATGAAAAGATTTGAAATAGAGCCAGCCATGGTAAGAGCAGCCAGAATTTGTTTAACAGCTGTAGTATCTCAAGTAGGCCAATTAGCAGAAAATACTGTTAACCTTAAGCAGCAGTATGGCTTGCTTAGCTATTTCAATTAATGTTTATTTACTAGCACCTATAGAACGAATCACTTCATACTATATAGAGTTATAAATGAAAGCTAGAACTCCCAAGGCTTCACGTCTTGCTTGTACATATCTAGCTCCACCACTGCAAACCTTAGCTTAGAATAAAGCACTCATGAAGAACTAGAGCCTTCACTTTCGAACCGTTAACATCATCGTTTGGGACTACATCAGAGGTTTACACAGAGAAGGACTAAAATTCAGAGGGTATCACCTCCACCCACCACTGCACATCACAAGAACATTTCCTTTCTATTTAAGGTTACAGATAAGGGGAAAAAAAAATGTTCACACATTATTTGAATTGTTAAAAATCCCAATCCCTCTTCCAAAAATTTTTATAAGATGCAATAATTTAACTCCAGTCTCAGTCTTTTAGGCACGTGTACTAAATTCCTCTCCGAACCCCTGCCAAATCACTTCAGTGATACTTACTTTTTATTTATCCTATTTATAGGATATTTACTTTTAATCCATGGCAATATAAAAGACAAAGACATAAAATAATATAAAGACAATATAACTGGTATTCTGCTTTACAGATGTGAACCAAGGAATATCCAGTTTCAAATAATTTCACTTTTGCTGCCCACTGCATAATGAACAGAATCAAAGACAACAGGAACACACAGATAGCGCCTTCTGACCATGAAACCAGGAAAGCAAATAAAATCCTTTACAGTGGATTTGAAGGCATCATCCAGATTCCTGCAGTTTGTAGAACTTAGTAGCAATTTCAAAAGGCTTTAAGAAAAAAAATTTATAAACCAGCTTAAAAATTTGGCTCTTGGGAAGTCTGCTAAGCATCTTAAAGACTGTCTAGCTATTAAAAGAGGCACTGTAATGTTCTACTGCAAGTGCTGTCTTAACCCTCTATTAAACAGAGAATGTGATTGATTATTTCTATAATATTCTTCTAGCCATTTTTTGGGCTAGGCATTTTTGTATCTTTTTTCTTCTATCCCTCATTAAGACTGTTTCTGATTTCCAATTCCTCCTCTACTTTCCATCTCTACTTTTCTTTGGACTTTCATAATCAGCGCTCATCACAAAGATGTCAAAATGGAAGCAACAGCACCTGTGTATTGCCAAAAAAAGGAGATGCCATTTCTTCTCTCAGCTAGCAAATACTTTTTCTTCAGACCAAAGAGAACCTATTACATATTCTAGTATATGACCATGCTCTTTTATGGGGAGTTGGTTGAACAGGCACATTCCTAGATGAGGGGGCATTTACCTGCCCCCTCCTCTTCTCTGAGGGAGAAAAGTAGGACAGGTCAGATCTCCACATAAAAGTTCAGTAGAGCTTAGACCTCTTCACCATTTGGTTCTGCACTAAAGCAGCATATTACACTGTTCCTCTGCCCTGCACCAACCTGACAGACCACCAAATCATAACAGGGGGCTGCTCTGGTGAACGAGTTTTGCCTTTTATATAAAACATTTAAAAACTTTCATGAAGAGCACAGCAGCTTGTATATGTAAACATCCTGTTAGCAAGCACAAGGGCGACCAAGAGCACTAATGGAAGAAAATGTAAAACAAGGACTAAATATAAGGCTTTTAAGTTCTACATTTTTCTCTCCTCACAAAGACTTTACGTATCACCTGGTAGAATTGACCCATCAGCTGAAATAAAGGGCCTGACATTAAAAGGATATAATTTGGAGGAAGGAAGTTCCAGCTTAAGACCTGATTGGCTAGTGCAAGATAACGCTGAAACACCGAAGACATCTGAGCATTGAGGTTTTCACGTCTGCTGAATTCCTGAAGTACCTCTACTGTGAGCATGAAGATCTGCCGCAGATCGTCCTCCTATAGTCAGGACGAACACAATATATTAATAGAGTCTCTTGGTCATTAATTGAAATATTGATTAAAAAGAAATAGTTTTCTATAGAGAGAAGAATTTTCTGGTTTCACTCTATTTTTCATTAAAATACAGAAAATATTCTGAAGCTGTCAGTCAGAACCCCCCACTCTTTTGCCAAAATTAATAGATATTATTTGTAAAGAATAAGGAAAAAAAAAAAAAGAGTCGCATAAATCCTAATAATTAAAAATAAAAACTTAACAATATGTTTTTAACAACTGGTGGAGGAGAGGGTTGGTCTTTGGCATGAAAAAAAGTTGGTAAACTGTTCCACAACAGTCAGTTTAAAGCAATGCCTTCACAAAAACATTTCTGCCTGGCCAAACAATACATCTGAGACAACCAGACTACACCATCTGCAATAATATTTTTAAATACATAGCTCTCCTTGGCTTTAAACCAAAGCTATATTTAAGACTATCATTGTTCCACAGAGTATTCGTTTTGTTTGCAATTGGTAGCCAAGGAATTAAAGAGTCCAACCACATACAGATCTGTAGGGTCTACATTCATAAAATGGGCAAAAAGGAACTGCACCTTTTTGATACAAGTTTTTAAAAAACACATTATCAACTTTCCTGAAGTAGCCAGTATCTGCATTTATAATATAATATTTGTCCTATTAAAAGCTGTTAAACACACACTGTACCTGAGCGCACCTGGGACAAGAAAGTACTTCTGCTTCTCAGTGTTTAAATTTTAGAAAGACGGGTAACATATTGATACAGAACTAGTTTACCTGAAATATACGTTTACAGTTACCATGGAACTCCATGCTTAGTCCAATGTTGCTGGTTTTACTTGAACTTGAGAACTCGCTCAACAACGCCGTTAAAATGGAACAGGCCAAAGTTTGCTATAAAAAAAAATAAGGGGGAATAATATAACTAAAAGATGTCCAATAACGTAATACCACCTACATTGTCCTTAAATTATTTTATTAGCATATTTCTACAACTACTACTTCAGTTTCTTCTAACACAAACCAGAACAACTCAAACTTTCAAGAGTATAGATCCTTGGGTGAACCACCTCTGGATCATCCAGGCTCCATCCTTGCAGAAGAAATTCAATTATTTGAGCAATATAAAAGCTAGCACCTGTGCAATCATCACTACAAAATGGAAACAAACTTATTACGACCCATTTCCCAGCCTTACTCTTTACTTTTCCTCCCTGTGCACAGGGCTTTACAGGTATTAGTTTCAGGGAAGGCTCAAGTTTCCATTCATTTCTATGGATCTAGTAGTTCAGGTCACTCTCTTTTGGCCCTTCTTTGCATTTGCTACACTTACCGTGTTGGTATTTGATCATGATTAAATTTTTACCACCAAAAATGATAAAAGCTAGTCAAAAACAACACCTGCAATACACCATCTAATACATCTTTTCCCTCTACCCCATCAAAAAAAAGAGGAAATACACAGAAAGCCCTGATGCTTGAAGGCTTTTGGATACTTCTCTCCAAAGCACAACATCCCCAAGCCTCAGAAAGAACCTTTAAAACTACTCTGTTAGAATGATATCTCCAAAGCAATACAAAAATTGGTAAGAAAAAGTCCCATTAATTTTGGAGAAACAGATCCATGAAGATTGAAGATTTAAGTATCTTCTTAATTCTCAAAATTTAAGGTAAGGTAAATCAAATGCTTATCCTAAAACACAACTCAGAAGCCAACTTTCCTTTATGAAACACACTGCTCCAGCCTTTGTTGCTGTTTCTTGAAATAAAAAAAAAAAGCTTTTTTTCCTGATGCCAAAGTCCAGTAACCATCAACACCAGTTTTAATATTTTTTAGCTGATCATTACATACAAAGGGGAGTAAATATTGCACAGTGGAGAGGCAAGAAGTACTTCAGAAGTGGGCCATACACTACTGTAACAAGCACAATAGAAACTGTAAACCACTGAAATGAAGACACTTTTTGTTAAAGAGATGTTCTTAACAAAAAACTTCAAAATTACTGGCTATCCTCCCAGACTGTTTGGAGCCAAGGTGCCAGGGATGGACAGAGGGATAGGAATTGTTAAAGGGTCATGCATGCCAGCAAGTGTCCAGGGGTTAAACAGAAATATGCACACTACCTCTGAACACCCGAAAGATTAAAGTGGAGATGATACTATTTATGCAAGCTCATACAACAGCTGAGACCAGTGCCATCCACCCACCAACTGCAACATCTTTGTTCAGAAATGCCTCTGAAGTCAGTACCTTGACCCCCCAGACAACTAGTTATCTTAGCCAGTATACACTAAATTAACATTCTTACTTGCTAAATAAGTCCCAGACATATTGAACATAGTGGCTTTGCGATAATATATGGGGTTTCTCTTCTACTATATAAAAAGCTGTACAGTAGACCAGCATATTGCTGATCAGATGCAAAATCCAAGCTTTCCCATTTTAAAGAAATAAATAGTTATTTCAAGTGGACTATTTCTGATCTACAGTCACCACTGTCACAACATCACATGTGATAAAAGCAACATTTAGCTAGTGAAAAATAACATCACACTTCAAAGCACTCACGCACAAGTACAGTGCCAGTTCTATACTAGCCTTCAAAATATTTCTAATTAGTCAAACATTTCAGTATTTCCAAATTTCTGTGGAAGCTATTTACACAAATATTTTTTTTATTTAGAGGAAATCCAGATTTGATCTAACATAAAAAAAAAAAAAAATCAGTGTAGGCTAACACCGAGTTTTAAATCAAACATTAGAAGTTCCATATGAAAAGAATTAATCTGGGGGAAAAAACCCCAAACTGAAAAAAAAACCCCAAACCCCAAGTTTGGCTCTAGAACAATGCTTCAGATTAAGAATACATGTTTTTAAAGGAATAATGCAAAGTTGCCAGAAAACACTGCCCCATTTCATTACATGCCAGGAGATGCAGAAGTCTCACAGGGCTCTCTAAATACTTTAAAATGCAGGCTTATTTTATGCTTGAGTTACTGACACACTGATACTTTTCAGCTCAGAGAAGCCATGATGCATGGACATCATTAGTTGCAATTACAAATCTGTGCAGTTTGATGCTCTATAATGTACCATGATTACCATGTGAGATTAATGATTACAATAGTACAACAGCCTGGCTAAAGCTAAGCTGCTTCTGCTTTATCATGCAAAGATCTTCACACCAAGCCACCATCCAGACCACCACAGGACAAGCAGGGCAGCGAAGCAGACTAACCATCACTTGGAGTCGGTTACCAATTATTGGAAAACAAATCAGTAAGTTCAAATGACAGGGAAGGAGCAATAGGAAAAAAAAAAGGTTGTTCCACTGTGATTGCAAATAGTTAATATTAGCTGAAATAGACGTTTTCTCCTTCCATTTTCTCCAGTTTGCTTATATGGTATATAGCAATTCATCCTTTCTGTTTGGATAGCAATGTGCTATTGCATGATAAAAGCATGTTCCAGATTTTTTTTGTGTGTTTTTTTCCTGATTTCAAGGAGAAATTTAAAAAGAAGATTAAATTTTATGATTGATGGTACAGACTGAATCTAAGAGCTTGATAAAGCAGCTTGACCTGCTCCCTCTGAGTTCCTGAGCTATTTCAGGTAGGTCTGACATCAGTACCTGCTTTGAGCATGAAAGGAGAAGTGTGACGTTACTAGAGATTTACACACTTAATTCCCTCCATCAGCCTAGCGCACAGCAAACACCAGGGCACACTATTTCGATACCTGGGGTGCAAGTCCTGCCTCATTGCCTCACCATACCAAAAGCGCCGTGTGAGCTAACAGGCACATCCATGCCCTCCTGTCGCTCTCTGCATCTGCGCTTACCCCTTGCATCCATGAGGAATTGTAAGCACACCCATATATCCAGGTCACCAGAGCAGCAGGAGACCAAGATAAGACAAAGATAAGATACTGGCCAGTAAATTAAAATTTACTGCAACAATAGGCTGGGGTGAGATTGCTTGAGATTGGTCTCCTAGAAGGTAGGTGCCAACCCCCAGGACTTTCACTTACGGACAAGAGCAGAAGAACAGATCGAGACCTCTAACCTGTCCTTGCAACATCAAGCATTTGCATACAGCTGCATACAAAACCACCACTGCTTCCCCAAACTGCCATAAGACTATAGGAGTCTATATAGGTCGTTGTACATAGCAGTAAGATTGCCATTTTCAGGTGAATATTAACAAAATAATTAGCATAAAAGAACATGTGCCCTGCCATCTATTGAACTCTTATGAATATGCAGTAATACTTCAGAAACTCTGGAATAAAGTTTACTTAAACTTTACTAAAGGTAAAATTTTACTTTATGACACTTTAACTTTACTGAAAGTTAACTGCTAATATTTTGAAACACATTTATTTTAATTTACATGTATGTTTGGTATGAAGACACTTTAAGTACCTCAACACAAATGCAGTCTATCAGAAGAAAGATTTCAAAAATCTTAAAAACAACATTTCAGATAAAACAATACAGTCGTGCTCTGTGAAATAAAATTGAATGCACTTAATACATGTAAAGTTCTGGGATGGAGGGGTTTTTTTGTTGTTTTGTAGCCTGGTTTTTTTAAGGTTTTTCCCATACCACAGAACAGACTGACCATCCAATTTAATAATACCATACAGTAACAAGCAGAAAATGCACATGATTCTGGGCATCATATTAAAAGTCAGATCTGAATGTCTATTGCGCAGTAATGCCATTAAGTTCATACCAGTAAAAGTACACCTCTGAACCTAGTTTGACTCACTCGCTAGCAATTTCACTAGTTCTGCCACAAGTACATACCCAAACAATAACCCCATCTAACAAAATAAAATACTTCTTTTGTTGAGAGCGGACTGCCTCTGAGAATAGCTTGGCACTCACCCCAGTTAGCTTTATTACCAGGAATAAACTTCATGAAAGATCGCTATACATAAAATAGACTCTCAGCTGCTCAAACAGAAGATCAATGGGACTTGTGATAAGAGATTAACTTGGCAATCAGACACCCAGTAGTAACATCGTTTTAGTGGTTTTCTTTTTAAATTACTCCAATAAAACACAGACACTACAGAAAGACCGTGCACCATTTTAACAGTAAACAACATTTATATATAATTCATAAAAAACAGATGCTGAATGTAAATGAACTTATTCCTCCAAATGGAATGTCCCCTATAACAAAAGTTAAAGCTACAATGTTTGAAGGGATTTCACACTTGTGCCTGGACTGCCCATGGAATAAGTGAACTGCTTCATTTGAGGGTAGTTAGGTTACAAAGCATCTGAAAGGAAGAAGAGTTCAAATACAGCTTAGGAAAAAATGGACATGTGGTACACCAGCTCCAAGGCAGAAAAGCCAACAGACAAAGCACAATGAACTACAGCACCAACAAGCGTTTCCTCTGCTCTAAAATTCAGAGCAAAGATGCATCTAGGTTTTCAGAGGCTTGATTAAATCATTCATTTTACTACAAAACCTGAACAATCAAGCAACCCCCCCAACTTCTGCAAGTGTCATTTACACCTACAGAAAAATGAGTTAAGTATATTTAAAAGAATAAAGGTCTCACCTGAACAGAGCAAATGGTAAAATCTACCCTGTTACGTTAGATCACTGCCAGCCTGAATATGCGTTTAGAGGACTTTTTGTCTCCATCCATATAATGTAAACTCCATTACCAAAACCAAAGGGAAGCCACAAGCAGCATTTAATAATATCCCTAAACCATTTAATTTTAACTTGCACAAGAGCAGAAAGAATCAAAGAGTAAATCTATCAGAGGTAGAATTTGCTGTGCTGCTCTTAGACGATAAAATTCTGTAGTGAGAATGTGTCAAAAGCAATTTTACCAAATAAATTGTTTAAAGCAAGGCTTCCTTTATAAAGGCAGTAATACACTTCTTCCCTAGCTTCCTTGAATAAGCACAGCTGTATTTGCTAGCATTTTCAGAGTATCTAAATCCCCAGAATGTAAGCTGCAACTCCAAATGGAAAGGCTAACAGGATGGCCATGGGACCAAAAGAAATACCATTATGTACACAGAATAACTGGGGCCGCTCCAGCTTTTCAACTTGTGAGCATTGCAATGGGGGGACACACACACGACACAGACCCGAGAGCTGAAGCAGTAGTTCCCAACCAAAAGAAAATCAGAATATAGTCTGAAGAAATATAAGCAAGCACTAGGGAGAACCGACTGGATTTTATCTGTTTGTTCCTTCCCAAATGAGCCAACTGGTGGAAAAAAGCTGTAGAGCAGGGACAGGGTGATAGGAATAGGACCCACAGCTGCAGTTTTGTACTGTCAGCAGTAAGAGACTGGCTGGGCAGTGCACCCCTTTCCTCCCATTCCCTCTCTGTCACGGTGCAAAGACAAACAAGCAGCACCGACCAGGTTAACACACCACACCTACACAAGCAAGACCCTCCTTCCCTTCCTTTGGGGGAACCAGGCAAACCAACCAAGGGAAATCCTCAAGGTTGAGAAAAGAAAGAGAAAACCAGTTCCTCTGCGAATAACTGGGGGCCACAGGAAGATGATCTTGTGGCATGTGAAGCATGCAGGCTTTGGCCAAAGAGAGAAGGGAAGTAGCAGTCTCTACTAATAATGGAAGAGGTCCAGGAAGAGTTTGCTGAAGCTTAGAGCACAAAACATACTGAAGGTCTGAAAATGATTTATCTAGAGGTAACATATCCTTCTCCAGGTTCCTGTCCGAAAGGCACCAGTTGAATCTTCACTCCTACAGTAGTTGCATGAACAAATCCAAGGCTTTCAATTAAATTCAAAATAATGAATAGTAAGACTAGTCATGCAGCTCACCATCACTATCACCCACCCATATATCATCCTGGCAAGTGCCCTTTGGTGGGCAGGAGTCCCCTCTCCCCCCAACTTTTCCCAGTACTCATTCTTGGTCCTTCTAGCCCATCTCTGCCTGCCATACTGCCAGATATGCCAAATGAGCTGCATTACCTGGCTCTGCTCCACAGCAGATCTGCTTAAAGAAAAAAAAAAAAACAACAAAAACCTGTTAGGAGGAAGGAGGCTAGGTTTTTTTAAGTAGACTCCCACACAGATCCAGTTTATCACTAAACATATGTATTCAGAAGGGCAGTACCTGTGAGAGGAAGAGGGACTAAAGACAGAGCACCTAGGGTCCATAAACTTCTTAAAGAGGCTTCTCCCCTCAAGCGTGTTTGTGTGTCACCACAGTAAAAGAAATATAGGTGTAACCCACAGAAAGGCATAATTTCTTCCTTCCCAGTGAGTCTCTGAGGTCTACAGGTGAGGGGCTCCACACCTGCACATCTCACAAGATGGCAGAATTGAGGAAATGGAGTCCTGGATGCCATACATAGAACAGGGGGCACACATCTCTCCTCTGGATCACGTCTCCTCACTTCCCAGCCCTGTCTTTGAAACTGCAGCTCTATTGTAAATGATAATACTGGGAGCTCTCAATTTCCAGTATTAAAGTTATTAAGCAACTAAGCTGGAGTCTTGCAGTACTGCATCTCCAGTAAAGTAGGCTCTCTTTCAAAAGGAAAACCAGAAAACTTTGAAAGGCACCCTTGTTAATACAACTACTAAAAAAATACTTACGTTTTAAATTTCTCTTACATTTCTATTACCAAGTTTTAACCTCTTATTTGGAGTAGTTTCTGGATCTCTAAAATTCCCAAACCAACCTTTTAACACACTAACTTAGGCCTTTATAGGGCACGTTGTCAGCATGAACAAAACAGCTTGAAAATCCTGGTTTACCCTCTAGTTTTTATATTCAACATGTCTCAAGGGCAGTAAGGTTCATAGAACAAGGTAATAAATTTATTAGACCAGAAGATACAGCTGAGAGTAGAGGGTGGGGGGAAATATATACGTTTTTGTCAAAATGTAAAAGTCATGAGAGCCTCTCCAACTCCTACCCTACTACATGAGACAGCAACAGCTAGACTCAGGAATCCAGAAGTAAAATTCCTCTTAAAGACTAGAAATAAGATTGATAAATGCCAAATTAATGTAACTAGTTATCTATGTAGCCATTATTATTGACAGATTAATTTCAATGAAGGTGAATGCCTAGAGTTCTGTTTATTAATATTCCCCACTGTTCACATGAGATCCATCCACAGAGCACATTCCTTAGTAGGTTTAGGTAACCTGAAGCACCTGAATCTCCTCTCTAGCCCAATCATGAACCCTGGGAAACAGGCCAACAGATTTACAAATTTTAAGACAGAAGGAACTTGTAGGATCCCAGAGCTCTTCCAGTAAGTCTTAACAAGTCATCTTGCATACACAGAAAAATGTAAGACTTTGGGTATGGAGCTTTATATTAGAACACATTCTACTGTATGCGCTGTAGGTCTTAAAACACACAGCTTCTGTGCTTCTTCTACAGCAGTTGGACCCCTCTGCATCTGCCTACCCACATTCTGGAAGAAATCGAGCTGTGACCCATATCCTAGTCCAGCTTTAAACAAAGTCTGTCTGACTGTTTCACATGCAGACCAGTTTCTCCTCCTGGGAATCAGTCATCTTGGCTGCCAGGATTCCTGTCCTTCTGGCAGGAATGAAGGACAAACGAAATCCTTCAGGTATGCAAAAGCAGAATATTCTAACACACAAAGAAAAGGCCAAGATATTGAAGGCATTCATAGTTGAGAACTTGGCTCACATAATTCTCCAAAATCTTGAAATCAGTGATAGAAAACACGTATTTAGCATTTTAAGATTGGCCCATGATACTGTGTCTACTGCCAGAAGCTCTGTCCCCTAGAGATGAAGATTTTGAAAAGAGATTCTGAAATTGCTGTTGGAGGGAGAACACAGACTCTCCTTCATGAGCAGGAGGATGGCTTGTATCTATGTTACAGGTGGAGCCAGGAAAAACAAAACCAGGAACTCCAAAGCTAATCCTTGTCCTCCCAGAGGATTACTACCTAACCTCGTTTATAAATTAATAGGCAGCCAGACACTCTATAGTTTGCTTTCCTTTATCAGACAGAGGTTTCTTCCATGAAATCCATAAAGGTCCATACAACAGAGAAGCAGCAGCAGGAGCCAAGGCTCCAGGTTCAAACCCTGGCTCTAACCACGCATCCTTCCCATCCCTGTAGTATTACCCCTCCTTAGTGCCCTGTTATTTCCTTAACATGTACACTGTGTTCCACTATTGAGAGTACTCAGTACTAAAGCCATCTTTTTTATCTCCTGCCCACTTTCTTCCTCTCATCACTACTCCTCTCCTTTTCTTCCTTCCAACCTCCTTTTCATTTTTTCATTCTCAACAGTTCATCCATCAGTCTCACTCCGATGTCAGTTTGCCACAGCTCTACTCAACATAACTTCAAGTTGCATCCTCAAAATACATCAATTTCTAAAGATATTTTAACTAGTATTTAAGAAGTTAAGGTAGCAAGCATATAAAATCCTGCAAAAGGATACATGCAAAAGACTTAGTACCATCTACACTTGCTATTCTCATTACACCAACCTTCAGGACTTGACCCTGACAACATGTTACTGAAAAGTCCCAAAGATTTTAAGGACCATGAGTATACCACACACAGAGCTAGTACAGATGTCTGACAAACTGGACGGAGGGTCACAAGAAACGGAAAATACTAAGTACCTACTTTATTCTTGTAAGACAAAAAAGGTCCACGAAGCTTCAAAGACGGCAGAGAGGAGAAAGTAAGCAGGAAGCAGGCAAAGGACCACTTTGCTTTTTTATAAAGGACTTTTTCTCAATTACAAACTGCCATTAACAACAGCTAAGAGCCAAGTTTGAGAGCTTTAAACATTTTTAAATAAGAAGTGACCTGCTGCCGATTCCTCATGTTATTTCTCAGCTGCTAGAGTAAACCTCAGGTAGGAAGACACAAATGGGTGGGCAGTAGGTCAGAGGAAACACAGAGCAGAAGTCTGTCAAGGACACAGAAAACTCAACAGAGAACTGGGAGTCACGAAGGTGTGACAGACTCCCAGAAACTTGAGTGCACAAGGCTAGAGGCAAGAGTGCACATCACATCACAGGAAAGACATGTTAAAAAAGTGGAAGGAGTCAGGGAGGCACAGACGGCTGGAAAACATCTGCTGATCTCTCTCTCCCAACACCCATATCCTAGCCTCCTCTCTGACTTGGGTGGAGGCATGTTATTATGACTAACTAATATAAACACCTCTCCAGTGAAGTGCCAAAACACCTGTGACACTGCATGGCACTGTCCTGACAGCACAACTTGGATCTTGAAAGCAGTACCACTCCCTTAGCTTCATACTGTACCCCGAAGCACCCTTCGCTGCAATTCCACATGGCAGCAAGGCAGATGCACCACTGTGGTTCCACACGGTCTGACGGGCATGGCTGAAGACTACAGAGACACTAGTAACCATATTTAATTCATTGTATGAATTACTTCATACAACCTTTGAAAGTTACTATATATTTGTGCAAGAGGCATGCCCTGAACCCCCTCAGAGCTCAGTTGTGGCAGGTACTGTGCTAACACACAATTTTGTTACTGCTTATGACTGTGTATGCCAAGTCCTGGGTCACATGAAGCTGTGCGAGTACCAGAGTTTCTCTTGCAGCAAAGTCTAGGAAGATTACAAGAACATTTCTGTGAATGAGGACTATTTTATAATATAAAACCTCATACGGACATGGGAACATGTGTTTATAACCAGCCTGCCAAAGACTAACAAAGATACTGCGCCTTACAGAAAAGATGTTCCATCAGCATCACATACCATTTTTTACTAGTACATGGTATTAGCATACCAGAATAGAAAACATCTTTATATACTAAAGACGTTTTAAATACCCTTAAAACCTGAGCACAAATACTTTGGAAAAACTATGGGAAAAGTAGTACTTGTGAAGAGTGGTAGATAAAGGGAAATGAAAAGCTGAGCTGAACTTGGTCTCTCTATGGTGGCAGTGAGTGAAACTTGGAGGAGAGTGAAATACTGTCCCTTCCCCCAGCCAGAGCTCCTCTGCGACGTGCTGTTCTGCAGCAAGCCCAGGGTGATATACTTACAGCTGGCAGTCTTAGCTTGCTGTATGCTGTGTTCAACGTAGCATGCCTGTATATTAGTGCATGCACAGAATACAACCGCAGAAGCTGGACTGTGCAGGAGTTAGTTGAGAGAGGACTGCTCTGTCAATATCCAGGTTTCTATTTATTCCACTTTTGTATCTTTATGGAAAGATCATATAAACTACATAAGCATACACACCAGCATGCAAAAAACTTGAAAAATCTCAGTTGTAACTGCATTTTAATAACAAGGTGATGCTCTCTGGAAAAAAGCATGAACTTAACATTGTTCTCCTAAACAAATACCCATTTCTATCCAAATTATGCATAACCAAAAAGGCTGAAATGTTCTCCTTAAGCTAAATTACAGTGAAATTAAGGTTTAGAAGCGTAACTGAAATTTCCATACCCTGGGGAGATATCACTTGTGCTCAGAGGTGACACACTATTTTTAGGACCATGACATGAACTGCATTACTTCTAGTACATTTTGATTGAATTTTCAGAGTTAAACATTTGCTGCTTGCATCCAATATAACTGCTGCTCTAAATGCTTGGCAATGTTAGGAGTCTGTTCCCTCAAGGTTTGTTTTGTTTGAGAAAAGCTTTGGTTAAAAGTTTCAGCATGGAATCTACATAATCTTCGATTTGCATTTGGTAGGAGAAAAATCACCTCTCTTTAATCTCTAGTTACATGCCTCTATTATGACCTATTCTAAACTTATCTCCTGGCATAGCAAACGGAATTTTGCTAAATGCATAGATAGATATTGGACACCTTGTTTCCACTTTCAGCTCAGTATGGAAGGTAACACTTACCCCTAGGAGTATGACATTAAATCTAGAGTAAGTTTTGTATTTCCATTCCACGTTTTACTTCCTCACACCCCTTTCTCTCCACCTACCAGTCTCCCAGAGAACAGCAGAGGCCTATGCCTCTTGCTGGGTAGCCTATTCCGACAGCTGAGCCACAGGAGGGTGCAGCACTGCACAGATGGAAGGGGAACAGAGTGTGTAGAGAACCTGCCAGCTAATGGAAAATCCATTTTAGATCATGCTGTTTTATTAAAGAAACCCAGAGAAACAGGAAAAAAAAATAACCCATCACATTAGTGACAGTTAAAGAGGCTATTGAGAAAAACCTATTCCCTAAGAAATATGGTGTAACTGTGTACCAAAGAACTACACATACTACTGCTAGTCCAAAAACATTTTACCAAAAATCTCTGACTTGGTAATTGATTGCTTGAATAGCTATCAACTTAATTACTAATCTTTATTTTTAGGTAAGAGAAGTATACAAGATTTTATGGTCACTAAGTATATAACTTATGCTGCTGATAAGGACTGCTTAAATTTTGAAGAAGAAAATAAAATGCTTACCACAGTGGGGTTACCGCTGCTGATCAACTGGCTGACTTCATGAAAAATGCTTTTGCAGTCGATTGATTTGTCTAATGATCCCCGTTTCACTATCACCGCTACTGCTAATAGAATCTGCTCCCGAACATACTTTTGAAGGCTGTAAACAACATTGAAAAAATACGTTTGCAAATAATTTTGAACATCAACATTAAATAAAATTTTAAAACTCCTTTTTCAAACATTTTGTGTGACTTCATAAGGGAAAGCTGACAATTCTACAGAGTTAAACTAAGCATTAAGAATGGAAGACAAATTATTGTTGAAATGTCTTTCACTGCTACCCTTGGAAACAAAAGGATAACCCAGACTTTATGCAGAATCCTACACGTTCAGAGGTGGTTCTTCTATACTTACTTAGGCCTTTGTAAGACATAGGTTAGAAGGAATGTTCGCAGTGACTCAATGCTAGTTTTTTCCAAAAGAATCCATTCTCTTACAACTGCTTCCATTATCGCTGTGGCAGCTTGAAAAAGGACATAATCTACTTTACTCGTTTCTGTGGGGAAAAACAAAAGCAATTTGAGTATCAGAAGACATACATGTATTTAGGTTGTATGCATTTCTAACGAAAAAAAATTAATGGAATTTACTATTAATTAATTTATTATTAATGGAATTTTGTTGCTATGAAATCACACAAAGAATTTACACCTCAAAAGAGAGGTAACCAATAACCCAATTATCAAATTGTCCAATATTATCTGAGTCAGAGACTCAGGAGAAGAAGAGTAATCAAGAGTAAGAATGCTAACGCAACTGTGGAACAAAATAAAAATGACAGATTTAATCATAATACATTAAGATATGATTAAATTGTCGGGCATGCCAGAACTGACGAATCTTCTAGCATTTGTGTGTTTGTCTTTGGAACCAACAGTGCATAAAATTACATGTATTTTATGGATGGTAATGAGAAGAAAGTCCACTTTTGTGTTTAATTATTACAACATAAGTTTTATAGACTGGTGTGTTTAAGATTTTCTACATTATGTTCAAGTTTCCATATTTATCTTGAGGTAATCAAAATATAACTTTCTATCGAAGTGTAAAAATCACTAGCCCTTATTATCTGAATATCTGATTGCTTTGTATGTAGAAAAAGATGTTATGGGAAAAGGTGACAGTTTGTGTGACTACAAAATATAATTCACAGAAAAAAAAAGAATTTAATTTATATGACAATAGAAAGCTACATACTTTTTTTTTTTGTTCCTTTGCTTTTAAAAATTTTAATTTAGAAATAGCTGGTAGTATCTCAGTAGTCAGTTTCAAAATATTCTGAGCTCTGTAGAAAGCACAGAAAGAGCATTTGGAAAAGGTGTAGCCACAGGGTGGCAAAAGCATGAAATATGAAATGGTGAAATAAAATTCCTGAACAAGAAATAGAGTTTGAGCCATGGTGGGTGACCTGCCAGGACTAGAAAAACCAGGTTTATGCAAGAAAGCCTCAGTCAGGGGATGATGGGCTTTAAATAACTAAAAGCCAAACTTTCTTGTCCTGATTATATATGCACAAGTTCATAATATATATTTCCTTTATATGCAAGTTCTGTATCCAAGATAGCAGCCAATTTGCTAAAATCATGTTTTTAATTTAATCAGGCTCCAAATCTAAACCCTACACAGGTAAACACACTTAAATCAAAATAAACCACCTTTAAATCTACTTAGCTTAATTTGGAAAGCTAAGTAACCACTTAATTAAAAGATTAATGTGTATGTCTAACACATAAAAATGAGCCAGCTTACTTCTGCATGGGTATTTTAATTCTGGTGTTTTCTACCTCCTGGGTCTTTGGCTTTTCAAACTGTACAAAGCTCACACAAAAAAAAGAATGCTATTGGGGGGGGGGGAAAAAAAAAAAAAAAAAGGAAGGAATTTTTTCTGTGCAGCTTTCAGTGTCTAGGACAACTGTTCAAAGCAGTCTGGTAATCAATTAAAAATTGTCTATAACGACAGAATTATCAAAACACCATGCCCATTTTTTAGTGCAATTACACAGGAGGTCTCCTTCCCTCCAAGTAAAAACCCTAGTAGCTTTGATGCAATTACTGCAACCCTCTGAAAAGCAAGTCCCATTTTTTTTTTTTTTGTGATTGGATTTTCTGCATCCATTACCCCTTACAAAAGGGTGCTCCAGACCCTCACCAAAACTGAGAACCGGTAGCCCTCAAAGCTATTTTAATTTTATTAGTTGCATTCTTGAATCAAAATTGTCTACTTTAAGTACTGCAGATGCACAACTGCAATCATTAACAGCACAGCCATCCAGCACTTGGTGTAAGCTTATAACTAGCCAGAGCACCACTACCCTCTACATGAAGTTACTAAAGAAAAACAGGAAGAGTTTTGCCAGTACATTTGAGAGCTATAAGCTTACAGCAGAAGAACGCAGAGCCTCATGCTTCCTGGGTTCAACTCCAGGTTCCTAAAGAAACTATACAGTAGTGGCTGTTCCCCCTTTTCTTATGCTCACCATCTCTGTTGCTCTCCCCGTATAGCTCGTACACTCTTCTTCCCACAAACGCCGTCAACAGCCTTATTATCCCTCTCTACCTCCATTCCATTCAAATTCCTGTCTTGACCCTTTTTTAACCTGTTTCTTTTTAAACACATCTGCTCTGATCCTCTGGTTCCTACCCATCCTTACCTGCACATATCCCTTCAGTACACTTTAACTCTTTCACTCATGATGAACAGCTTGTTTCCATTCCTGATTTCATAATCCCTGCCTCTCCCTTCTCACCTCCTAAGTGGTAACCAGCTGTTCTTTCTGTCCAGACTGTACAAACACGTATTCATGAAGATCAAAGTTTTGGGAAAGTCTCTCATTTCCACGTCTTGGCATCATAACTGCTGACTGGAGAAGCCACTGCTAGGGAACATGCTGGTTTCTCAGTGGTGATAGCACACGAGCAGTTTAAGGATGTAATATTTCTAGACATCCAAAAGGTGTTAAAAACAGTATCACTTTCCTCCCAACCAGCCACATTTCAGAAGAAAAAAAAAAATATATATATATCTGCAGTGATATTTCATTATTAATGCTAAATTGTATTCCCTTCTTTAAGAACAAGATGCAGTGATGTATCTCTTAGCACAGATAGTACTACTAGGCATTTATTTCATAAATTTCCACTATTTACTTCTGAGCAGTGGCAAATACATCACTTACGAGACACCAAAATGTTCTGCAAAGTTACTTAAGTATGGGTTTTTTACACCCTTAAAATGCTCTAAAAACCAACGTGAAAATAAAAAGCATCCATTTTGCAGATCCATAAAGCAAAAAGTTTGGTTACGGTCTTCAGGACCAGATGAAGTACTAATATAATATACTAAAACTACAAGAAACTTATTCGTAGAAAAAATTTCGGTTGGGGAGTGGGTGTAGGAAAGGAACCACAGCCTGCTCTATATGTCACAGCATAATTTAACAACACAGTAGTAGGCCTGCAACACTGACATCACAATATTCATGAATTGTACATCTCTAATTCAGTAAATTTAGAAATAACTTAAAAAAATTACTGTGAAATGAATTAAGTATGAAAATAATCATATTTTAAACATAATTCTATTTTTCTCTGTTCATTCTGGCAAATTCTTTGAAAGAAAAGTGGCTTTTTGTGGTTTTGGCATTTGCTCTTTTCCACAAATTTCTAGGTTTTCCTCACCAGGTTTCGGAGTCAGGTTTCACCGAAGCTTCCCCCTTGCCTTCCCACAACACTTGCATCTGGTCAGTACAACAGTCCTGCTGAGCAGGAGTCTTACATGCTTACATGCTCCTGCAATTTTCAGATTATTTAGCTGCTAAACTCTAATAAGTCTCTATAGTGCCTATAAAAACAGACTTGTTTTTAAAGACTCGTAACACAACCACATTTATAGCATTTCCATTAAACCCCAAGAAATTTCTGATAAAAGGTGATACCTACCTATCTCTTTCCTTTCTCCACAGATAAAACCCCACAAAACTTTGAAGCAATACTCTATTGCTTCTACCAGGTAGACAGAAACTTTTCTAACTCCTCTTTTTAAAAACAAAAAAACCCAAACAAACCACAACAGTTGGTCTGCTAACAGCAACTTACTAAGACATTCTACCTGAAATAAATTCTCACCATAGAAAAGTTCAGCACCAGTGCAAAATCTGGCAAAAGTATATAAAATTGCATTGTTGATTGATTCAATGGGAAGTATCAAGCCAGGCAGTCGGAGTACAGGCAGTTCTACAAGCTCCACAGATTAGACAGTATTACCATAATCATGTAGCAGAGGAAACCTGAATCTATTAAATCAGTTAGGAACTTAGCTACATGAAGTTGCATGTTGCAGACTTTAAAGCTGCCAGAAATAAAACCAGAGGGCAGCAATAGGCTTCATGCTCCATCAAAAAGTGTCAAAACTAACATTCGTATTCCCAGCTGCAGAACAACAGGACAGTTCCAGTTATAAAAACAGGTACATGCTTAACTTATTAAAACTTACCCAAAATGTGTTTGCAAACAGCAAATGGCGATTTTGATTTTCTAAATGATAAGAATATGTGCTCGGCATGTTGGCGTTGTTCATTACTGACCATGGAAGGTGGTGCCTGAAAGAAAAGAGAGAATAAAAAAGTTATTCAAGTACTAAAACCCCACCCTGGTTGGAAATACATATGAGCAATGTCATGAACTAATATGTGCCTTGTTAAACATCAAAGCCAAGTACCTCTTGGTAAAACTGCCTGATTATTCTCAGTCACTGCCTCTTCTTATATACCGCTGTGTATTTACATTGTGTACACATAAGCGTGAATGAATATTGAGACATCAGAGAGTGAATAATTTTAAGTATTGTGTTCCTAATGACACTTCTGAAGAAAGATAAAAGTCAGATCTACATTCAACCCAATCATTTTTCTACTCAAACCAAAAATATCATTGCACACCATGCTCAGTCACAGAAACAAAGCACTATTTTTTTCTTTAGTTTTTAATTTGTTTTAAAATATTGAATTGTATAAATCAAAGTATTAAAAAAAATAAGGAATATGGATATGTTCTAAAATAAAGTAGCAGCAGTAACATACTACCCTCTAGTGTTTCACATTGAAGCTGACATCTTAAAGATGCGAGTGAGGGCTTGAATTTGAAAGAGGGGTCAGCTTGTTTGGGGATGGCTACAGCAGTTCCCCAGCTGCCTACGCCCATCACCTTATATACCCATCCCTTTCCATCAAGGGCACCTTAACTGCTCAGGTAGCACCTGCTGCAAGCCAGCTCCATGGTGGTTTCTACCTGAAAATCCACTATAGGTAAAGCATGCAACTAAGCGGTAACCTGGATCATTGCGAGGTGGGATATAGCCTACGGAGCGTAGATGAGAGCTAACGGCCTGTATTGCAGCCTCACCACACCAAGCAACCCAGAGATCCCTCCTGCTGTCCCACAAGGTAAAGACAACCCTGCAGAACCCATCAGCTCTTCACAACACCACGCTGCTCTCCACTTTTGCCATTAATATTCTCCAATTTCTGCTATATGGGATTTATCTGGACAAGCACACGGTACGAAATACTTACAGGGGATTGATACCACAAGGCAGCGTAAGCTGAATTGATGCGCCTTTGAGAAAGGAACACGCACGCATAGAAAGATTGCGTAAAAACTACAGAGCCGGGTCAAGGTGACAGAGCAGGTTATTGAACTGCAGCTGAACTTCCAAACTCCACTCCTGCCCCTGGCAGTCTGAGGAGAACATATGTGCCATGTGTCTTTTCCTTTTGATTTATACCTGCTGCTTTGGGAATAAAAGCACGAAGACCTTAGCGTAAAGACCAAGGTTTTAAACTGAAATGTTTTCCTGTAAATAAAACATATCAAATCTGATTTAACGTTTTCACGCTTGACAAAACACAGACAACAGAAGATTCCAATATGAGCTAATAAGACCACAGATTAAAGCTGCTGCCCCTCAATCGTTTCTTCAATGATCTGACTCAGTGACGCCGATAAAAGCAGATTGCTGATCCTCGGATCAAGGGGGTCCTATAAACAGCTGTGCTCCTTCTTACACAGCAAATTTCTCACTCCCACAATTTTTCCAGTGCAGATATTATGAATACCTTGGGAAGGGAGCAAAAAAAGAAGTGGAAGAAGACAACTGCAAAAAAGCCTTGTGGATGCAGAATAAATGCTCTGTCCCTTCACAAACCTGCTCTGCTACAGCCAGTTCGGGGCAGGACCTCCCTGGACACTGATTTGAAATGTATACAGGACAGCTCAACCTTACCAGCTCTGGGGACAAACCAGTGTCTGTCCATGCCCCTCCTGGGTAGGCAGCAGTACGTGGTAGCTTGTGCGCATATGTAGATAGCAGGGTGCCTTCGCTTCAACCCTGTCTTCCATGTGCTTGGAGCAGCACCTCAGGGTCTAAGTCAGCAGGCTGTGCACAAACGAGCACACAGAAAAGCTTTTGGATTTTTGGGG
>NW_009260611.1:81147-82058 GCF_000687185.1 Egretta garzetta
GCTGCGAAACCACTGACATAGAAGGTCCATGGCAGTACCCGAATCCTTCCAGGAACACTGAGCTTCAGTCAACTCCAACCCAATGCAGAAACTCAAACTTTTAATAACTTTTTAAGCAAATTTAAACTTTTAAAGCAGCAGCCTCACTGAACTGGGGCACATCACACTTCTGCAATAAAAACTCAACCCTCCTGCACGCAGCCAGCCATCAGCAGGAGCTGCTGCCAACCACCCATGCTTTCTGCAGTCTGAAGGACAGTAATTCCCTGCGTGGACTCTAGCTACGTTCACTGCAGAGCCAGCTATACTAAATGCCAAAAGAGTATTTGGAGCGGGTTATCAAAAACGCAGGAAGGACGTATACAGCAACAGCTTGACATACACTTCAGTCAGTGATATTGCAAATAAACCAAACAAAAAAGTAGTCCCCACTTTTTTCCCTGTGGTATGGGTAAGCATTTCTGCAAACGCACAGAGAAACAGATTGGGGAAGCATCCCACCAAAGGCAGGTTATTTTCATCTGGATCACTCTGCCGGTCTGGTTCACCATAAGCCAGCACAGAAGCCTGTGCCAGCACAGTATAGGACATAATGGCTAGTGACAGGCTGCTTTTTTCAGCACCAATTACCATTTAAAGTGCATTTAATCTACAGCTTCTGTTGCTGTGTAATGCCATGGGAATACTCCAAAGTCTCAAGGAACACACAGCTTTGGTCAATGAAGTTTCATGAGAATCAAATTTCTTGAGACAAGTGACTTATTTTAATAACCCTCTGCTACCAAAAGGAGAGGTCCCACTCCTCTCTTGCTCTCACCTGCATGGCCTCATCACCTCCTTGCACTAGCCCTTCTATCAACTAGGCCACCAAAAAAAAAAAAGGCGGGGGGGGGGGGGGGGGGGGGGGGGAG
>NW_009260611.1:82093-101738 GCF_000687185.1 Egretta garzetta
GAAAAACGGGGGGGGGGGGGAGGGGATGGCAAGGGGAATGAATACACTTTTGTTACTTTAATAAGCATCAAGAAGTCAGGCGAGTGCCAGAGCCAGTGCAACAATGGGGAGAACAGGAGTGGAGTGACATTGCCCTTTCAGCAGTACTGACCTTGCAGTACACAGCTCTGCAGCTTTGTGAAGCCTCACTAATTACAGCCAAGTCAGAAAGAATCCTTTGGGTGTAAGTGATAAAACATAATATTTTGCAAGTCTGGGGTTATATACATTCACATTCTTAGAGCAAGAGCAGCAAATCAGGGCTACCTGATCTTGAACTGATTTTGCATATTTGAGTTTGTCATACAGAAATCATATCTATTTTCAGCGTTCTGTAATACTTACATACACTTTCAGGGACATGAGCAGCAAATTATGGCACCATTAAAAAAAGACAGATTAAAGTTTTATGGGAAAAACCCCCTTATGCTTACAATAACTAGGGAAGAGACCTCTAACTACATTATTTTAACTCTTCTACTTCTCTGAAGTCTGCTTACAGAAGACCTTTGGCACTTTGGAAAGGCATATGGCACATCATATTCCTGTATTAATTTTAAATATCACAATATTTTAATAATACATTACACACTTAGACTCTCAAAACTGTCCAGAACAGAGAAGTGCAACAGGTAAGCTTTAAACTGTACTATATAGCCACCAGAGGGAGCTTGAGGCTCACAGTCTACTGCCTCCACTGCATCAAACAGTAGTCATCTGTACACTGAAAATAAAGTCCAGGTCAATTAAGGCTTTAAAGGAAAGCCCAGCATATACATATATCTGTGTGTGTGTATATATATATACACACACACACACATATATACCAAATGATTCTATGATTCTCAAATTATGACTTGCCAGGAAGCCCGAGAGCCATGGAAGACGGTGCCCAGCATCCCCTCAGCACAACGGGGTTAGAAACATACCCCAAGTACCCATTGCACTTGGAAGGTCCCCCCAAAATACCTGCATGTTCACTGTTTTCTTTCTGATTGTCTCCTTCAAACTCTTCTCTACCACCCAGCTTCCAGGGAATTACACAACAGTGTGGCAATGATCGGGGTCTTTTGGCATACTGAAACTATTTCCAGCTATACCACTTTCTTTTCTGTACTGTCTGATGTTATGGCTAACACCCATCTTTTGTCTTACAAGTTACCTATAAAAAGTTCTCCAGGACAATTACCATCTTTCTGGTTTTAGCACAGCAAGATATTGCCCCATAAGAATAGAGCTCCTATATAACAAATAAAATTACATCCTTTCAGCTATCAAGGCTGTCTGGATACAGAACAGCAACAGCAATGCCTACTGATGAGATCCAGCAGGACTACTGACTCAAATGGCAATTATTTGCACAAGGGAAAAAGAAACTGAAAAAAGACGAGACTAGAAACGTTCTGGCAGACTAGCACTAATATTTTCAGGACTAAACTCATCTGAAAGCTTGGACAACTAATAAGAAAGTAATGTAATCCCCTCCCTTTCAGGTCAATCTGTTTATAAAAAAAGCAAACATAGTTTGTTCTACTTCATATGTCCTGCTATCACTAGTCTGAATAAAAAAAAAGGGGGTGTGTGTGAAGAGAACAATTAAGGTAAAGTATTTGATGACAAAATTGTAACAAAGCCAATAAGCATACATTAGAAGATCTAAATCCTGCACATGCTTACAGAAATCTCATACTTTCTCTCTCTGTGGTTGTGAAAAAACCTTTACTGTGTTTTTTCTGCTCAAGGAAAAAGCATGGGAAAGCCAAGGTCTTTGCTTCCCTTCTCACTCTTCTTCTTAGAAGAGCACAAATAATTGTGATGATTGTCCTCAAGCCATCAACAGTAAGTGAGCCAGTGGAAAAAACAATCTTTTTGAAAAGAGCAGAAGCACTAAACTTTAGGAGGAAATAGTCTGTGAAGTCAAAAGTAGAAAATGCCTTTAATACCTCACAGTCAGAAAAGAGGACTGAGAAGAAGAGAAGAAAAGCACTGGAGATTGAGGTTCTCCATATTACGGTAAATACAGGACTCAGTCAGCATCTTTCTAATACTTTGGAATACAGGCAGACAGATGCAGTTTGAAGGAACGTGTTGGCACAGATCAGTCAAACAGAAAAGCTGCCCAAATCATAGGTATAAACACATTTTTCTGGTGTAGCATAGGCACACTCCAACTTCCTTTGCGAAGACTGAATGCACAGGGAATGACTACGGCTCCTTCTGTACATAAAGATCAGTTCTGCCAAGAGCAAGTCCCTCAGTCTGCATCTCAGATGGAGGCAAGCCTTTCAAAAGTTCTTCAAAAGATCTTCAATGGTAGGAAGAGAGAGAGATTAGGCTCTTATATCCTTGATTAGAGTCTTAATAGCTTCCTTTCAGACTCACATATCACCCTACATCAGACTTCTCACTTCTTGTACATTTTAAAAAGCAATAAAATCAACCCACTCTCAGGAGATAATCTCATCCTACATGGGTGTTATACCAATGAGACGATTATTTTGGAAGGACAGGAACTGTCACGCAAAACCTATCCCAAATCAGGTTTTGCCTTCCCGGACTATGAGACCAGA
This sequence comes from Egretta garzetta, assembly GCF_000687185.1. NCBI lineage: Eukaryota > Metazoa > Chordata > Aves > Pelecaniformes > Ardeidae > Egretta > Egretta garzetta. The sequence goes on from NW_009260611.1 coordinate 84,703, forward strand.
TACTTTGCATGAAAGTAATGTTTAGGTTTTTGTAATTACCTTTTATTTCCAATGTGGAACCTGATAAAAACAAAATTGAATTCAGCTTTCCATCAGAAATAAAAATTTCTCTTCATGAGTTCAAGGTCAGCACACACCCTTTAAATCCTCCTCCTCCCCTTTCTTACCACTGAGAATGTTATGAGAAACCGTATCACAGACTAATCTCCATCGCCCCTCTCCCTACTAAAACAGGACGTACGCCAACACTGATCATAACGGTTTACCTCTGGCCATCAGTACAAGCAATCCACTGATCTGAAAAATGCAAAAGCCAAACGTAACAAATTAACAATATTAAACCCTCCAAACAGCATGAGTTCCTCATTAGCCAGAAAAGTACTGGTAGGTTTTTAACTTACTGCCTGCAACCATCCTTTTGTACCATGGGAAGATAAAGAACAGCACCTGATACAGCAGCACCATTTAATTCCTAAGTTTATTTATTGCCACTTTTTTCCTCTCCAAAATAACCCATCTTTGTCTCTTCCTTATACAACACAGACTTCTCATTTCTAACTTTGATCATCTTTTTTTCTGCTCCTCCCTTGATGGTACACCATAAGTTATATCATATGTACATGGTATATGTATGCATGATTGTCCTGGTTTCGGCTGGGATAGAGTTAATTTTCTTCATAGTAGCCAGCATAGTGCTGTGTTTGGGATTTAGTACTACAAGAATGTTGGTAACACACTGATGTTTTTAGTTGTTCCCAAATAGTGCTCAGACTACTCAAGGACTTTTCGAGCTTCTCCTGCTCGGCCAGGTGCATAACAAGCTGGGAGGGAGCACAGCTAGGACAGCTAACCCAAACTGACCAAAGAGCTATTCCATACCATATAACGTCATGCTTGGGGGGAGTTAGTCAGTCGGTCGGTTGCGGGAAGAGTGATCGCTGCTCAGGGACTGATCGCAGCTCGGGACGGGCTGGGCATCGGTCGGTGGGTGGTGAGCAAGTGCATTGTGCACCATTCGTTTTGTATATTCTGTTATCATTCTCATTATTACTATTATTATTATTTTCTCTTATTAAACTGTCTTTATCTCAGCCCACAGCTCTAACTTTTTTTTTTTCCTTCCTGATTCTCTTCCCCCATCCCACTGAGGGAGGGGGGAGCGAGCGAGCGGCTGCGTGGTGCTTAGTTGCCAGCCAGGTTAAACCACGACAATGATATGTATACAATATACCATGTATCATAGGTATGGTTGGACTTAATGATCTTAAAGATCTTTTCCAACCAAATGATTCTATGATTCTTTATTATTCACTGATGCTACAGAAAAGGACAGCATAACAGGGAATGGTTAAAAATGCTAAAAATTTGGCATACGTTACCTAAGCAGAAACTGATTAACACAAACAGATATTACAAATAACTTAAAATATTAATTCATAGTCACACTCAAAACAGGAAAGATGTAGATATGAGAAAGGGTTAGCCCAACTGTCATTTTGAAAATGCACACATGACTAGGAAACATCTGGTGAAGGTACACATGGAAAAAATAAGGGGTAAAAATTAGGGGCTTGGGGGTTTTGTTTTAAATTGAAGCAGCAGTTAGATGCAGATAGAGGATCTGAAGCTACACGTAAGTATTCAGAACCACGTGCTTAGTACAAGCATTTCCTACCTCAGTAACAAACCTTTAAATATATATATATATAATTATGACTTGCCAGGATGGAGAGTGCCAAGCAATGAAGGTAACAGAGACATGAGAAAGGTAGCAAATGGGTTGCAAATACCAGATGCTCTCTTCGTAAGACTAAAGTTGAAGTTACTGTGTATTTGCCAATAACAGGCTGAAGAAGTAACAGTACATCCACATTTGAAGTAGTGTCTGCTTTTTCAGCTCCTTTCCCTTATTTCCAAAGACACTTTTTGCATCAAAAAAAAGCATCATCAAATCCCCCCCAAGTGATTCTGTTCATGCAGTTTCATGTTGATCATCATAGACATATAAAATACAACATTTTTTGATCACGTATTAGAAGCAATATTATTTTCTTAATGATTTTAGATGCCAGAGAGTATTACTTCTTGGTCATTTGTGGACAGTGACAGTACCTTAAAATTAACAACTTCTAACATTCAAGTGACAACATCATTATTAAAATCAAGAATGGAATATTTCTTTATTTAAGTATGATTTAGTTAACCAGTTTGCACTGTTATCTCTGCATCACAGTTTTGCTAAGAAAAATCCTGCCCATGATTGTGTATAAACATAATTAAGGATGGGATGAACGGCATTCATTCCTTGCAGACGGAAAAGTTTGCTAAAGACATTCTGATTTTTCACAGACTTGCTATGGCAAGACAGCACAAAATACAACTGAATTCAGCAGCTTTCTACAATTACACTGGGGAAAATCTGAAAATTACCATGTCACAAAGAACAGTCACGCACTCCTCCAGACTTTGCTGCTTAAAAGAACACAGACAGAGTGCACAGGAGTGTTTTAAGCTGACGCCCACAGTATTCCCACCCACAAAAAAGGTCCCCTATGAACAGTATAGCCTAAACACTAGTAGGATTATAGAAAGGCAAACATGCCTACTTAGAGAATTTTCTTGGGTTTAAAAGAAAAAAAAAAAAAAGATCAAATTGCTTATACCTGCTACAAGTAAAGCCAAGAAGGAACTTTCTTGCCAAAGGCAATGTTTATGTCTACAAAGCACGTTACAGACTTGACAAGGGTAGAAATAAAAATCCGAGATTTCTACTGAAGTGTGACTTCATAAAATTCAACACAAACTCTCCAAACTGAGCTTCCCCAAATATAGAGGGGAATCTTGCCTTCCCTGCCGTGAAGAGGTAAAACAAAACTGTTCCCAACCTTTCGTTTGTGGGCCATTATCAGCTTATGAAAAACCAGTTAAACACAGTAACTGTTCTTCAGAACAGTGTCTAGACTCTGTGCTGCAGAGAGCCTGGAAGCCTAACAAGAGACCAGAATAAGAAATCAGGTTAATCTCCATCAATATACAAGGATAAGCAAAAGGCACCACAGACGGCAATGGCACCACTGGGTCTGGACCTTGGTGACAGCCACCATCAGGCAAGACATGTTTGGAGAAGCAAGGAATAAAGGAAGCCCAGATGGCTCACCAACATGTCCCAGCAGGCTGGGAAGCCAAGTAACAGTGAGGCATATGCAAAGGAGAAAGATCATGAGTGAAACTGAGAAGCATGTGCAGGGGAACACCACATGATAGTGATAATGTAGCTGAGGAATATGGGCAAAAATAGAAGGAGAAAGAGGGAAAAAAAGGAAAAAAACCCATAATCAAACACAAAGGCAAGCAACAATTTTTAACTAGTGCACATACTGCATTTAGGAGAGCTAAATATATTATTTTTCCAAGTAAGCAATTGTTATAGCTGCAACAAACCTAAATAATCAAAAGTAATTAAATTTTAACTTAGTGTGCTCTTCTACTAAATTGCTCAACCCCCCCTAGAAAACAGATTTCTGTATCTTAAATAACAAAAAACACCATAAGAGAATTATTCCCCAGCACAGTTCTTCTATATAGCTGAGTTATACTAAAGAATCAGATTCTCAGAATAAGGAGATTCCAAGTTTAACTCTACTAAAGTCACATCAAGCAACGTGCCCCAAGACTGCATTACCCTGACTTCTGTGGAGTCGAGCCATAACAAGTTTCCATCCCAGTTTTACCAGTAACACTTTTCAAGTGCTTTAAATAAGCTTTTTCCTGCAGCATATCGCAGCACATTCAATAACTTGTTGCTTGGCTTATTAAAGTAGCTAATAAAAGAGAGCAAATACAGGGGTCAGACAGAGAGAACCAGATGATTAGACACACTTTCCTTGTCAGCTATTCACCCTACTTCTCTAGCAGATGCTGATACCCAACAACGCAGGCATGTCTGATCTACTCATGAAGCAGATGCCACCAGCCAACAATTCAGGCCACATGAAGATGCTCAACTCTACAGCATTCAACAACTGCTCCACAAGGGATCAGATGTTCCTGTTCAGACAACCGGTATCAATAGCAGCTTCTGCTGTCTGATTCAGATCTGTCATTACACGACCACCAGAGCCTTGAGTAATAGCTAAGTTACTACAGAAAACCTAGCTGGTATAATAAAGAATTTCAACTACGTTCCAATGACTTCCTTTGCACTTGCTTTTTGGAATAATAATTTAAATTACAGAAATAATTCATCTTCCAATTTAAAAGATACTTAAGATTATTTTTGAAGATTGTTAAGAAAGATACATGATGGCTTCTGAACAGACCTGCAATAGAGCCAACATGGTAGAGATTTAAGACTTTCTGAATAAAAAATACATTTGATTTTAAAAAAAAAATCTTTCCCAAAAGAAATTATGATTTGAATGATTTAAACCCCAGAGTGCCCATTATTTTTCAGTATGTATTTGGAATAAATGCATGACTGCTGGAAGAATTACCTCCTACACATCTACTCGCTCATGTCTTGCCTTCATGCAGAGACTTAACAATAGGGACAAAAAAGACTTTTTTTTTTTCTTCATATCAGATTTTGCTTTATATTTTGGAGCTGAAGTACTTAATATTAAGTCCTTAGCAAGTAAAACAGGAGATAAATTGTGTTTTGTGATAAGATCTAGTCTCAGTTTTGAAATTATTTTATAGAAGATACTACCTATACACATTAATTGATTAGAGAGCCAAAGCAAATCATTACCATCAATACCAAAATGTTTTCCAATGTAAGACTTCCTCTCCAAGATAAGCAACAAAAACTACTGAGATTTGACTTCTCTACTAACAATTTGACCCTCAAATACAGACTATTAGAGGTTTTCCACTGAAAATGCCATTAATTTATGTGCACAGTACACTTCAGATACATGATCCGTAGTAACCAGTCTGCAGAGGAACTGTCCTTACCGCATGAGGACACTGCTTCCACCGTTCATGTCTGCTTCTCAGCATCAGAACAGATACCCAAGACCTGCTGCTTGAAGAAGAGCGGGTAGGACTTGAAAGGCAAAAGGGAGGAAGGTGGAGTCTTTGTTCAAGGAAGCAGGACCAGAAAAAAGGATCAAGGATGATGAAGGCATAGCCTTCAGCTAGCTGTGGTAGGACACCGATACACAGATGTCTGTAGCTAGTTTATGCATCTATGTGAGGTGTTCATCCACTATCAGCTCTGGCTGTTGTCGGTCTCCTCACAGGATTCATTTAGGACTTTCTCTTTTCTGACCACTATGCTCATTGCTCAACAAGAAAATCCACAAATTCAACTTAACTAACAGTACACTGAGTCATGCCAACCTTCTAGAAGCATTAGGTGAACAGGGTCAGCCCAGACTCCTTCCACCCCACGGAAGATTGCTCCAGCAGAATTTGGAAAAATGAATTTGGAATGAGTTAATTAAAAGTGAGATAAGGAATTTTTTGAAGTTTTCAGAGTTTATCTAAATCTGACATGGAAAACTCCTTTGCCTTACTGTACTTTCAAAATGGCAAAGCCTCAAACACCTACCTTATTAATGGCTTTTAGCTGTTAGCACCTTAACGGAAACTTACAGACAGACACAAGTAAAATACACACTAAACACAATACCTGAATCATGTAAGCAAACAGAAATTTAACTACAGGGAACATGCAATCAAGACTTGGCAAAAAAAAAGCGCAACAGAATAGAGGCCAGAGGAGGAAGCTCATCACCTAAGCCAGCCTTCAGGACAAGGAAGCCAAGAGGAAATGCGAAACTGAAAATGATTTTCTGAAGCAAGTAACTTCTTTCACTCAAAACCAGGAAAAGTTCTGGACTTCCACTGAACACCTAGAAAAAGCCCCTTTCCCTAACATTTTGCCCGTTGCTGGGAAATGGCAAAAATACATCCAGAATGGCACATACTTGAGAAGGTAGGATGTCATTTACTTTTACCCTTTTTCACGAATTTGTTCCACTCTTGCAGATACAGCCTGAACCACGTTACCATAGAAGTTACATCTCTGTATTCATCCTCCAATATACAAAGGAGCAGAGACATGGTATGTATCTTGAGATATCCTCGTCTGAAAAGCATCTTTTATTAAGAAAATTATTTTTTTATTCCACATACACATATTTTAGGGTTTTGTTTAGAAAAGGCAATTTTAAGAGTCCCTTAAAGTGAAGTGCTTGAGTTCACTCTAAGAACCTGCATAAATTACCTAAGTCTCAAGCTCTGAACAGTCACAGGGCTCCAGATACTTACTGAAGAATGACTGTGAAGAAATGTGGTCATAATGGCACATGAAGGACAATCAGGGGATCAGGCCTAGCCAGCATGGGTTCATGAAAGGCAGGTCTTGCCTAACCAACCCAACTTCCTTCTCCAACCAGGTGACCCGCCTGGTCGATGAGGGAAAAGCTGTGGATGTTGTATACCTGGACTTCAGCAAAGCCTTCGATACAGTCTCCCATAGCATGCTCCTGGAGAAGCTGGTAGTTCATGGCCTAGATGGATGTACTCTTCGCTGGGTTAAAAACTGGCTGGATGGCCGAGCCCAGAGAGTCGTGGTGAATGGAGCTAAATCCAGTTGGTGGCAGGTAGCAAGCAGTGTCCTCCAGGGCTCAGTTCTAGGGCCAGTCTTGTCTAATGTCTTTATCAAGGACCAGGATGAGGGGATTGAGTGTGCCCTCAGTAAATTTGCAGACAACACCAAACTGGGTGGCAGTGTTGATCTGTTTAAGGGGAGGAGGGCTCTGCAGAGGGACCTGGACAGGCTGGATCGATGGGCCGAGGCCAACTGTATGAGGTTCAACAAGGCCAAGTGCCGGGTCCTGCACTTTGGTCACAACAACCCCATGCAACACTACAGGCTTGGGGAAGAGTGGCTGGAAAGCTGCCTGGTGGAAAAGACCTGGGGGTACTGGTTGACAGCCAACTGAACATGAGCCAGCAGTGTACCCAGGTGGCCAAGGTGGGGAGTGGCTGAGGGAACTGGGGTTATTTAGTCTGGAGAAGAGGAGGCTGAGGGGAGACCTGATTGCCCTCTACAACTACCTGAAAGGAGGCTGTAGGGAGATGGGGGTCGGCCTCTTCTCCCTGGTAACAGATGATAGGACTAGGGGGAATGGTTTGAAGCTGCGCCAGGGCAGGTTTAGGCTAGACATTAGGAAAAACTTCTTCACCAAAAGGGTTGTCAGGCTCTGGAATGGGCTGCCCAGGGAGGTGGTAGAGTCCTCATCACTGGAGGTATTTAAAAGAAGGATAGATGAGGTGCTTAGGGACATGGTTTAGTAGCGGGATGTCAGGGTTAGGTTAAAGGTTGGACTTGATGATCTTAAAGGTCTTTTCCAACCAAAGTTGGAAAAGATTCTATGACTCTAATTACACATTTTATTCTTAGCACTGTTAGAGGGAATGTTATTGTAACGTGAACAGGAGAATAGCTCCAGAAACAATATTGTCATTTCTCTTGATATTAGAATATTTATATATTCCCCACTAAACAATTCATAATCCTGAAGCTACCCAACATCTGTTCTTAATCTGACGTAAAACAACCTCACAAAATAAAGGCTTTGCAGCTAAACCTCCCTAATTCTCTCAGGAAGAAGCATGTTTGGATTTTGGGTTGGGCTTCTGTTGTTGTTGGCAGATAAGGAAAGTGCTATTCACATTTTCTTCACCAGAGAGGAGCATACCTGTTTTGTAAACCTATTTGCACATTTTCTCAATAAAGATGCAAGACTTCAGCCATCTGGGAAGCTACCAAAAAAGCATCGTTGATAGAAAAGTCAAATAGCAGCAGCATTATTGCAAAGCAAATAGTAGAAGTCACTGACTAAAAGAGATGATAGAGCTAAGCTAAATGTGAATGGTTAAGACCTTAACGGAAAAAAAAATATCCCAAAACTATGGTCAGTAAGAAAACACCCAAGGCTCTGTTTGCACATAAGATCAGCGAAGTTTTAAAGTAATGCTTTTCGGCCGCTGCTTTAAAACCACACACACTCAGCTTTAAGGCACTTAATATCAAACCAGCGCCTGTAGCTGCAAAGGGGAATATATTTTTTTCCCTCCCAAGACTACGGTCCTGTTGCAACAGAGATACAGATCCGGTCTCCCATTTGGGGATCTCCAGGTACTGTATATACACACATGCACATAGATGCTGTGGAGGAGACCTCGTGAAATCTACTAGTGACAAGCATGTAAAATGTAGCTTTAAGACGAGGGGTGTAATGTAAGAGGAAACAAACTGAGCTGTAAGGTGAAACCCACGGCAGGCAGGCAGGGTCCACCAACAATGCCTGGGTAAAGCCATGGCAAGATGTATGAGGAACTGACTGAAGGGCTCGTGTGAAGCCAAGACCACCGGTACAAGCTGAAGCTGTGACAGATCAAGTCTGAGGAAGTCCATTCCAAAACCTTGAAGACCACCTATTTGCAGAGCCAGACAAAAATCAGCAAAGAGAAGAGGATCCTGCCTTCACCATGTGCCCAAGGCAGAGAAGCTACACACGTAGATCCTGATCCAGAGAGGACCCCAGATTGATGACTCTTGCCCCCACATCACCAGCATGGGAACCACCCCCTGTCCCCAGCCAGGCGGTGCATGGAGGTATGACCTCTCTTCTGCTGCCACGTGACAGAAATGTGGCAGATCTGCAGTAACTCATCAACAAGTGCATAAATGAGGCAGTGTGGTTTGTGTTTGTACAACTGTTTCTGTGGTTGTGTTAGCTTTGGTACTGCTTGCCAATTACATCACTAATTTGCTAATTACATCACTAATGCCACAATTAACAATAGTTGGAATATTGTTTTATAATAATAAAGGATGGTATAACTCAGTGTTGGTTGTCATCCAATCGCACCATCGATCACTGTACAAACTGATGCCTGAGTCCCAGAGCCACAGATGCCCCGTGGCACAAGCCAATGCACCAGCCTCTGGAGTACCCACAACTACTGGATTTTCAGACTCTGTGCTAATGATGCTGCAACCTGTTTCATGAATTCTACAAACTGCCTCTGCCCTCCTTCACCTGTTGTTGGAACAAAGACCTCAGCGGCCAGGATATTTACTTGTGATGCAAAAGAGTTGAATTCAAGGTCCTTCCAAAACAGCCTGAAGAACTGACTGAACATGGTTCAACCACCTCTTGGTGTCTTAAAAGCTATCAGGTTACCCATTTCTGAAAGACTGAAAATAAAGTTGAGGAATATACTACCCGCTCCCGTACAGCCTTAATGCCATATTACAGCAACTCCCCCAAAACACCAGCACTCTAAGCATTACAGTCCACTCTTATCAGGAAATCAGAATACTTCAGTAAAGTACACAAAAAGACAAATATCATGTAACTTTTCTGCAGCTCTTCCCACAAACAGATTCTGAAACACATTCATTAAGGATGCTGGTATTATTCTTTTCCTTTGTCACAACAGGATCCCGGTCTAAGTTAATAGTAGTGAACAGGGGCTGCCTCTCCAGAGCTCCAAGGCTGTGGTTTCCGAAGAGGCAATGCAGTGAAGGAGACTCCTTCCTCTCCTTCCAACCATGTTAATTCCTCCCCATTCCTAGACAAACATTATTAACATTATCGCGTGCTAGATTTGGCAACTGGCAGGTCCTTCCATAAACCAGTCCAGCTGACTAAATTAGCAGATAATCAATGCAGCAAAAAGACAAGTCACGGTTTTTCTCAGCCACTCACTGTCAGGCTGGTTTAGGCTTCTGTGAAAACATAGCCTATGTCTGCGTCATGCTTACAAGCCTGGGACTGCAGATGTTCGTCACCTTGGCCAAGCCTTTTGAAATCCCAGGGACCGCCGTCATAAACAGTAAAATTCCATGGCAACACACCTTTATGCATTTTATTGATTTCACAGCCACAAATTAATTATACAAAGCCTTCAAGAGACCCTGGCATAATGCTTATTTTCAACACTACTACAGCTGTGCCACTAACATTTTGCACAGCTGCATGTAACACAGCTGGACTGCATGAGGATAAATGCTGAAATTCATAATTTCAGCACAAACCATGATATATCTTTAGCCTTTCTTCATATTCACTTTTATAGTTCTGTAAATTTTGAATTTGGTGAGCACCACTAATCAACTTCTAGAGTAACAAAAGCAGTAAAACTTCATTCACTTGCTCCTATATTAATCCAAATAACTTTAAGTGTATTTTCCATTTAAAAAAAAAAAAATCAGCCTTGATCTAAAGATAAAGAGAATTATATCTGCTACTTCCTAAGTGGTTTAACAGCATAATTTGTTTCTCTTAGGAAACAGCATAATTTGTTTCTCAGCATAATAAGTTTCTCTTAGGAGCATAGGAGAGCTTTTTCATCTCAGTCAAGGTAGCAAAATTGTTTATAAAGCAGCATAGTAAAAATTACCAGACTTAAAAAAGCTTTTCCCCTTGCATCCACTTCCCAATCCAGTTCACCATGCAGCCACTCAGGTGGGTGCGCTACCACTCTATGTTTTAATAGAGCCAAAGGCAGCACTGTATAGCTGCCACTCATCATTAAGTCTCAGAAATAGGAAAGTTTGGGGTTTTCCTTTTTGGGAGGCAGGGAAAGGAAAGAATAGAGACTATTTAAAATATATCCTCCTGCCAGCTTTCCCCCATTTCTTAAACTCTCTGTTCAAACAACTACTCCCTAATTCAACAGGATGCTTTAGACAGACTTTAAAGGGATGAAAAAGAACTGAAGACCCACATCAATGTCTTCTACAGCTCAGATCTGACACCCTCCCTTCTATGCTGCATCTCCCAGGACATATGTGGGTTTACGACACTCACACACCCCACTATGCATCAAAATTGCTCCAAATGTTACCGCATTGCCTTTGCCGGGTCACTGCCCCAACACAGGCATCAGTCCCACTTTCTTTCGTTCTAGGGAAGCCAAAGAAACCTGGAAAGCAGGAAAGGAGATAGATACGAAGAATACATTCTCCCCTGGCAAAACAGAAAAGGGTATGATCATCAAAACCCAGAATTCCACCCCTACATCAAGCCAGGACACAGAAGTGGAGTTCTTATGTATACTTAATCCAGACAGACTTCTTAGTATCCAAACAGTGTCAGAAATTTATGAAAAGGAATATATTACTTAGCTGCTTGTAGCAGCATCAGCTCAACTTAATAATCAAGAGGATTTTTTCCACCCTTCCATATGGAAAACTGTTAATTAACTAATGAACACAGATTAGCATAACAACGATAAGACTCTTAGGAAGCAGGTTAAAGGGAAGACAGCAGTAGGTAGTGCCTGAAGAAGAATTATCCAGATGGAGTTCCGGACTAATGAAGCTCCCCAGCGGACAAATCTAGGAGCAGACACACAGTATTTTCATTGATGACTCAGAACAAAATGTAGAAATATGCCAATGCAAGTGACATGTCAAGTGAGTGTGAAACATCTTGATTCAAAGATAAATACTCCCTCTGTGAAACAATCAGGGGAAATAAACCCTAAGCATGAAGAATCCCATTTCACTAGATTTTCACTTCATCAGATGCCATGTTCTTTTCAAAGGTATCAGAATCCATATCAGTCCTCATCTTCCTATTCTCAACTACTCACCCTTAGTACTGTGTGCTTCGGGTATGCTCCATGCACGTTTGTTCTCGCAGGGGAGTTTCATTAGCATGCCGTGCACCGCACATACTTATCTCCCAAGCTGTAATCTGAACCGTGTGCCTGTAAAATGCACCAACCGTACCAGTTCTTAAGCAAAAGGAGGAGAAACTATACATACACATGATGGACTCTTAAGTAACTTAGTACTGCTCCAGAAAAAGATCTGGACTGCTTGGGCATAGTCCTCTGAAAACATCACCTAGCTGCTCTGAAGTAATAAAGAAAAGCGCAGTGTTAAGTACTATTATGAAAGGAATACAGACGAATACAAAAAATTTACAATCATCTAAAATCCTCACATACCCGCATCACAAAACAATGCAGTTCTGGTTAGCCCGTCTCAAAACCAGCATCATAAACCTAAAAAGCTACAGAGGAGTACAGGGATGATTAGATATATGGGGAATCTCCTACGTGAAAAGCTGACAAGACCCTTCAGTTTAGCTAACAGAGGGCTGAAGGATGCAACATGATAGAGCTTTAAAAATCACAAAGAATACTGTAGAAGAAAAATCAGAACAATGACCGGGTATTTCTCATCAATCAAGAATGAATGCAGTGATCAGACAGCAGGCTTCTCTCAAAGAACATAATCATAGAATCACTTTGGTTGGAAAAGACCTCTGAGATCATAGAGTCCAACAATAATGTTGGGGTTTTTTTTCCAAAAACACCTGTGAAGCTCATTACTACCAGACAAGTATAAAATAAAACCTAAGAAAATAAAAAATAGATGCGTTCCAGAAGCAACCGGACATATTTGTGGAAGAAAAGTTGATCAACAATAATTAAACACAACGATGCTACCTTGAGCTCCTGAAACTGCTAATTCAAATAAGGTGAAGCATATACTAGCAAAAGGATTATCCTTATTTTTTAGACCCTTTCTCTAAAGCAGCAGCAAGAGGCCATCACTGGAAACAGAACTCAGCTGGGCAGATGTTTGGTCTAATCCAGGCATAATATAGCACATATCCAGCTTGTTTTGCCGGGTGATGACTTGGAGGACTTCAATAAATCTTCTCAGCATTGGAATGATTCATTTGTCTGATTTCTTCCAACAGACTAGCAGAGCTAGTCCATCTCTTCCTTTCACCCTTACTATTAGTCATGCTTCACAGTCTGAAAAACTACCCTGCAATTAAGATGGGCTGCAATGAGAAATTGAACTTACTCAGGGAAGGAAGACTGTCATGGTCCAGAACTCCAAGAAAGGCAGGTCAAAATAAAAAAGCCAAGCACACAAATTGTTGGGGTAGATGATATAAACAATTTGTTCTTGGATTTTAAGGATACTAATGTGCTGCTCCCTTATGCTCTTATTCTATAAGCTTATTTCAACATCTGAAAGAAGTTTGTATGACCAGTGCCAGATTACCCAACTTTAGCATGAAACTTCCCTCAGAAGGGTGGGTAAGCCACAAACTAAGTAGTACCCCAAGAAGATAGTAATGTGTGAATCCCCCACCACCCCCAAAACAGACCACAGTGAAACAAGAACATTTACAAACTTTTAAAGAAGGGAATTCTTCCACAAAAGCCTTTGCTCAACTGTTCTTGAATAATGCTACCCAGACCCATACCATGTAGGACGACAGGTACCTCTGGACCTCACTTCGCTCAATCCCTTGCCCAAAAGGGAACTTGTTTCAGAGTTAGATCAGGTCATTCAGGGCCTCCTTCAGTCAAGTTTTAAGTACCTCCAAAGATGGGAGATCCCAGAGCCTCTCCAGGTAGCCTGCTCCACTGCCTTCACCAACCACACTTACTGTGATTTTTTTTTTTTTTTTTTTGCCTTCTCTCCAGCTGGAATTTCGCTTTCTGAAACTTGTAACCTCTTGCCTTTTCACTGCACACCTCTGAGAAAAGCCTGGCGTTTCTAATATCAAGACAGTCTGAGTTAGCAAGTAAATTGTACAGTGAAGGTATATGATGCACTCGAGCCAACCTGACAGCTCACCTCTGCTAATAGGGGCAGACCAGTCCTGTACACATCCAACAATCTAATTTCAGCCCCCTGTGCTAGCTCCGCAACTGAAATGGCTGTATAGATAGTCAATTTGTCTAACTAACTTGACAGAAATCCACTCCCTTTGTTTAATTCCTATGTCATCTCAGCAGTATCAGTATGTTCAGCACAGGGTCACAAGGGAGAAATTAGAGCTGCAGGTAGGAACAGAGCACCCCTTTTTGGAGGCGGGTGGGGGAACAAGCTCTAACCTGTGAATTTAGATTCAGGTGTCACAGAATATCATATGCTAAAAAAATTTCAACCCGCTTTAATGAACGGCAATAACTGAATAGTCTTACCCATGCTTCCTACTTCATCCTCTCGCCTATGGGAGGACTTCTACATTTCTTTCCTTAACATAACCCATGTCTCCTCTCATCCATGAAGACAGTTATTAAAACAGTGCTTAGCTGATATTAATTATATTTAGCATTAATTACCATCTGAGCTAAACAGAACATAATAGGTAGGAATCTTATACATTTGGTATGGGGATGCCATGCCAGCTGGAAATGGAGGAGCAGTAAATTTATTCAGTTCATAGAGATGCTAGTGTATGGTCTTCGCCAAGCCAAAGCCACACCAGTCAAAGGTATACATCGGCCTATGGCACTGAATAACCGCACAGCATTTTACATTTTAAGTTACAAGGCACCATGGGGACCTTACTTCAAGTAAACACCATTAGATTTGTGGGAAAGGAATTAAGTACCCAAAAAGTGCATAGTTTTTGATATAGCAAATACACACCAAATAAACTGTCATAGGACCAGCATTCAAAGTCATATTTGGCAGCTAATGACAACTCAAGCTTCATCTTTTACAACAACTCTTCAACTTCTACCAAATTTCAATAATTTTCCAAACTAAGCCTTTTGAACGTGGGCTACCTAGAACCTGTTGAGAGGCATTACTGGTTACAAAGGAAAAGCATTTCTATGCGGCTGTAGAAGAGCTTGGTGAGAGAACAGACCGAATCTTTCCAGTTTTCATACACCGCACACCATGGTTTGCAAAGTCTTACAAAGATCAGCAATTTATGAGATCGGAACTAACGTATCTCTTATCTGACATACAAAAAGTAGTTTTCCATAGAAAAACCTCAACTAATCCAGAGGGAAAAAAAAAACCCTATGAAAATACTTATCAAAGATTGAGAGAGCTCATGGTAGTCCATATTTACCCTCAAGGGAAGTTAAACACATTCAGGTTTTTTTTATTAGCATGTCTCAATTCCTCTAGTCCATTTTTCTTCCCAACACTCAGTATTTCAGTTTGAAATCAAGACAAGCACCACATAAACCACCACCTCTCCCTGCTCCATCCTCAGATACCTTGCACCACCTTTGATGCCTCCCTAGCAAATTGTATTTTGCACAGATTGCTATCTCAGCTGCCACAAGAAAACCTCATCGAGTCCCTCCACCACTCCCTGCCCAGTTAAAACTTGCTGCCATCTATCGTCAGACCATTCACAGCTCAGCCCTTTCCCATGGCTCCAGGTATAGCCCCACTGCCAGGTGCCAGCCTCTACTCATGACCTCCATTACCAGCACCAGGTTCACCACCCTCCCCCAGGCCCTCAGGTTTTTACATAAATACCTTTCTAAGTGATCCCATCAGTTTGCTTGATCAGTTCACACCTCCCAACTGCCACACAGTTACTCCTTGTCCTCATCCCCAAGTAGACATTTTACCAGATTTTACCAAACAGTGTAGACCCATGGCTAAAATAAATTAAGATCATCACCATCCAAGTGCAGTCCTGAAACACGATTCAACCCTTGTTTTTCCACAGTTGCTAGTGAGAAAGAACAGGAGCAGAGCACATCACCCTCTCAGTCCCTGGGGCCTCACATCCACCTTTGTAAAGCAGCATACACAGCAAGCTGCGCTCCTCCTCTCCTTCGTCACTCCAAAGACCCGATGATTTTTGAGAAGAAACACAGAGCAATAACCCTAAGCAGTTCTCACAGCTCTTCCCGAGCCAAACCAGCTTAAAACCTGATTGTGGGTCCTTCGCCTCATGGATAGCTTTAATAAACATCTCTGGTTTATGTGGCTTCCTCAGGAAGAGCCACCTAACTAATTCTTGTCAGTTCAGTGCTGTCTATGAGACTTCCAAGAGCAGCTGGAAGGAGGGAAATTCGACAAAGATCCTAACAACCATGTGCTTACAGACTTGAGATTTAGTTTTACCAACAAGTTTAGCACCTATTCTTCAACAGAAGCACAAACATTACCATAAAAGGCTGGCTCCTTTTCACGGTATTAACATTTTCATTTACTCAGAACTCCACATTAAGTTGCATTTCCCTCTCAATGGCAGCAGGGCTAGGCTAGGGGAACTATGCCAACAAAAGTAACATTAAGTTTTCTAGCAGAGATGCAAAACTTTGGACACACCACCCCATGGGCTATCAGTTTGATACTGACGACTACCTAACCGCCAGCTTCCTTCCACACACGTGTTCCGTCTCATAATAATACACGTTTCCCCTACGCAGTCGAACACTTCTGGTAATTACAGCAACTGTGTTATTTTTAAAACTGAAATACACAGACATTATGAGAACGTCCAACAATCTACGCAGTTACGTTTTGCAAAGGCGTGCATGAATCAAAAGCGACTCAAAGCTTAGAAGGCGTCACTGTCTGCATAGTTTTTTTCTGAAAGGACTCGTGCTTGCTGCCAAGCTACCCACCTTTACTTTCCTGTTTGGAAACACAGCCAACGTTTTTCAGGCTTTGATTTCACAAGGAGTAACACACAAGTATTTCGATGAGGACAGCTGCGAGTAAAGCTAATCGTCTGTCGCTTTACAGCCAGGCCACTTTGGCTAGACGTTAAACTCACAGTCATTCAGGCTCTGGTCACTGATCAGTTATCGATACCAGGCAAACTTTCCTGCTAGTTGCTTGGTTCTTTTGAAATCCCTTTAATATCGACAGCTTACAAACCGTATTTCTGTTGGAATCACATTTTGGTAAGATAAATTTTGTGGGGAAGACTTTAAGCTAGCCATATTTAGAAGATCTGCAAGCAAGACCTGTAAACGACACAGGCCAATACACAGCTTTTCCATCAAAGGAACAAAAAACTTGTGCAGCGACGCGCGACTAGGAGGTTTTAACACCAACAGTCGCTACAGCCTTCGAGCTCCGTCGCAATTCTGAATCATTGCCATGCGGACTCGCTTTTCCACGCCACCGAGAAGAGCGTGCAACCCGCTCGCAGCCAGCAGGAACGGTTAACCGGCAAGGAAAGGCTCGGGGCGCCAAGCGCCGCCGCTCGCTTTGCTTCGAGGCAGCAGCACCCCAAGCCTCCAACCGCCCCCCCACCCCA
>NW_009260611.1:102820-112063 GCF_000687185.1 Egretta garzetta
TGGAGCGGAGCGGGAGCCTTGTTTGGGCGCTGCCCGGTTCAGTCGCGTCTCCCAGTGCGTACCGGTGAGCTCCGGCGTTAGGGCGGCGGCGGGCGATAGCTGCGTGCGGTTCCTGCGTTCAGCGGCGCTTGCAGACCTTTAGTGGGATGAGGACGACTAGCTTTTAAAACACAGCTTAGAAAGCGGTGGGGAGTGGAGAAGGTGGACGATGTCTTTCCAAACGGAGCTGCTTTGTGGCAGCGAAACAGATCAGCCAAGGTTTAAAACTGATATAAAATGCATTTTTTTCCCCACGTTAGCTGCGTGCGGTTCCTGCGTTCAGCGGCGCTTGCAGACCTTTAGTGGGATGAGGACGACTAGCTTTTAAAACACAGCTTAGAAAGCGGTGGGGAGTGGAGAAGGTGGACGATGTCTTTCCAAACGGAGCTGCTTTGTGGCAGCGAAACAGATCAGCCAAGGTTTAAAACTGATATAAAATGCATTTTTTTCCCCACGTAACTCCATCTGGAGCTCACTTCACATTATTGGATGTGAGTTAAAAGACAGAGTCACCTCTGAAAAATAGGCTGGACAGAACACTGTTGTACACCTGTAGGAGCGAAAGGGCGCTCGGATTGTGCCTTCACTGGCGTTTCATTTTGGTTCAGGAGATTGCCTTTTAAACAAATCTGATGGTTTCCGCTTCAGTTTGCCCACTGGAGCAGACTTGGAGCTTTGGTACCTTCAGCTGAAACTAAATTGGAAGACCTGGCACTGTCAAGGAGCATTTGGTGCACAGGACCAGGCTAGACCTCTCAGAGTAAGTCCCTTGCAGCACGGACCACTGAGCAGCTTCAGCTGTTTTGTTCCCTAGATCCCGGTGGACCACTCTACTCTTAACAGCAGTCAGGTGTTTCCAACCATATATCTCCCATCCTCCCAACCTTGAGAAGACACGAGCTGACCTCTAGTGCTGAACTTAGGCCAAGTTTGGAACAGATCAGCTAACTGATCAGGCTGATAGGAGTGTTGAATGCTCACAGACTGTTCACATAAACTGAGTGTAAATGTGCAATGTTTCCACGCAGGTGATACAATGTAATAGCCAAAGGCAGGAGAAAGGATCAAGGAAATGGTATGACAGCAAAAAATACAACTTTCCTTTTCAAAAGACAAACGCAAGTGTTTTTTCTCCCAAGAAATGACAGCTTTCGGTGCTTGAAGGGGGCATGGCAGTGCTCACTACTAGACAAGATTAGAAGTAGCAATGGAACTGTGTAAAAGGGTGATTTTGTGGTTCACGTAGGAGGTAATGTAATTCATGCTAAAACTTTAAATGTATTTCAGGGTAACATTCAACTTTACAGCTGAAGGATGTGGGGAGATCAGTAGGGCTGCACTGAAAGGGGAGGTGAGTATAAGGAAAATAGAACCAACACTCAGAGATGGAGGAGTTAGAAGGTAATGAAAGTGTGACAACGCACTTAAGTCCTGGAGTTTGTTTACCAGGCAAACAGTGCAATGTGCAATGAGTCTTAGTCTAAAGAACGGCAAAACAAGAGCTAAAGACTTACAAGGTTGTGTACAAAGAGGTAATGTCAAAAAACTCTGAAGAGTATGAAAGAAGTTATTTTAAAGAATTCAGTGTTCAGTAAAGGACTACTTCAGTTGAGTATTTCTGTACTTGTAGCTTGTATTCAGAATGAGATTCTTCAACAATTTCTTCAGCATGCTCAAAGGTCCTTCATTTTGTGGACTTGTATGTTCAGCAGCAGACTTGAATAGCCATGGGAGCAACAGAAATTGTTCAGGTTGCAGGGCTCAAGAGGTCTCTAGACCAACTTTCCTCTTCTTCAACCTTCTGACCAAGTTGCTTAGCGCTTTGTCCAGCAGGGTCTTGAAAACTTCCAAGAATGGAGAGTCCACGACTTACCTGGGCAACCTGTGCCAATATTTGATTGTTGTGAAGTTTTTTCCCCTTAAATCAGAACCCCCCGTGTGACTATCGCCTCTCATTCTGCCACTATGCACCTCAGTAGAGAGTTTTGCTCCGTTTTCTTGATAATTTCAGGTACTGAAAGGAAGCTCTTGGGTTCCCCTGCAAGCCTTCTGACTGAACACAGTTCCCTTGGCCTCTCCTCACAGGGCATGTACTCCCACCTACTCATCATCTTGATTGCCCTCAGCTGCACTCACTGTAATTTGTCAACTTCTTTTTCATACTGGGAGGCCCAAAGTGTGATGTGGTTTTCCAGACATGATCTAACAAGTGCTGAGTAAAGAGGACTAATAATTCTTTTCATTTACTGGCTTCGTGCCTATAAAAACAACCTCTTATGTCTTTATAAAGGTAGCCTTGCTCACTGCTGTGGTGTTCTGCTCACTTACATTTAGCTTGGTGTCTGTCAGGGCCAAGTAAAGTACATGACTGGGTCTTAATTGCCTTGACACTCTCACCTGGGACTTTAGCATGTGCAGTACTGTAGGTTTGCCTGTGCTGAGTCCTGTCTCCTGTTACCTTGGCTTATCAGTTGGCCTTCCTGGATGGACCTGTGTAATCTATAGCCTTGTCTCCAACCCTTTCTGCTTGGACCTTGTCTCTTGACTGTCTTCTGCTGTTCCTGGCTGGACTTTCTGGCTGGACCTGACTCATTATCTCGCCTTGGACTCTCAAGAAGACCTGTCACTAACCCGGTTCCTGCCCAAATCCTATGGAACTGCACCCTGTTTGGTGAGGGCACTGCCCTGCCTGTCCTGTGGTCAGCCTCAGTTCCCAGCTTATCTGCCCTCATGGAGTGGCATTGCTCTTGTTGTCCATGAGACAGTCCACTAGGACCTCCAGATTCCTTTTTCAGTCGGTCCTCAGTCTCTACTGCTGTGGAAGGTATTCCTTCTCTGGTAAGATACGACACCTTAGGATCCATCGGTCAGTTCCCTGAACAGGCATAGTGGTTTGATCAATCTGTATCTTTCCCTTCTCCCCCTGAAGTTGTCTATTTGGGCATACTTCAGAAGTAGCATGTTCATTAAATCCACTCTTTTTGCACAAATGTATACAGTATGTGCAGACAAAATCTTGCATTTTACCGTATCATCATCAGGTGCATCTTGCCCTCATTTCCAGTGGAAGGACTGAGTGGAGTCACCTGCAGTAAAAATGAACATGTTCAATAGTCACATTTTCTCTCAGCTCTATTAGAATCTTAATGTTCTCTTGGCTAGACTTAGAAAAGCTGATTGTTCATTTATCTTGTCAGAGTGAATGCTGAAGCTATTTCTGCTGTTGGCTAAAAAAGATGCATCAGGTTCTTCCCTAACGATTCCCTCTTTTGTGGTGCTAATGCTCCTAAAAGAGTTCAAAGCTTTTGGACTTGCTGCCAGAAAGTGTTGTGGGTAGTGGAGCCTGTGCTTCCTGCTCTAGCAGTCCTTCTCTAGCTTGTTTTCTTCCACAGCTCAAAATGTCCAACCACTGCTAGTTTTGGCTAAAGATTAAAATTTTAAGGAAAATGAGCCAATGGTTGGTAGTAAAACAGTAATGAATTAGGTTTTGGGGTTTTTTTTTAATATGTGTTGATCAGACAGTCCTATGCATGCACACAATAGGAAAGATCTGTTGTAATCAGGAGCATCTGAGGAAGCCTAAGGTGAGGAAATAGAAGTGACTGAACACTAAGTTAGGTGAGATCATAAAATCAAAGTCAGTAGGGAAGTGGATCACTTGTATGAAAGTGCAATGACAATTGCAAGTGGCAAGCTTGGGAGGAATTAATCTTTCATCACTGGTTAGGTAGAAGCTTTCAAAACCATCCTCTCCTATCAGGATGTGCATCTTGATTTATCTCCTATTCTTGATTTCCTAGTGTTCTTAAGACTGTTTCCCTCCTGTTTCTCAAATGTGTTCAAGAGATCTCTTCCCACATAGCCTGCACTTATTTTTTCAGTAGACCTCATTTCTCTGGGCAGGACATCCAGTTTGCTTCCTTTCCCAGGCACTTTTTTTCCTAACGTCTACCTTCACTGGCTGCATTTCTGCAACAAATCCGCAATAAATGCTACAAATAAATTGCAAATAATTTCTGCTACAAATTCTTCCGATACCTTCTGATTTATTGCTGGCTCTTCACCAGCGCCTGGCAGAAGTCTGTTCAGAGTAGTTCAGCTCCAGCTGTTGGTAGTCTGTGATGCTCATCTCCAGTGATGCAGGAGACCTCCCACCAGTGTGAACTACTTGACAGGATCACTTCAAAGAATTCTGCACCATTCCTTCAGACACACCCTGGCTCGATTTCCATACAAATGGCCTCAGTCAAGTTACATAGGCACATAAGTCACTGTTCCTCTCTTGAGGAAAATCTTCTGCCAAAGTTACTGTAAGCAAGTCTGGTAGCACTGCCCAATCCTGTTGGTCAGCTCCATTCTCCATTGCCTTTGAAGTTGGGCAAAGTTTAAAATTTTGGGAATACAGGTTCCTGTGCAAGTTATCTGCTACAAGCTTAGAGAATATGTACGCTTGGGCTAAAATGGTAGTTGCTTCTGAGAACAAAGCTAGGGAAAAATAAAGTTGAAAGATTGAATCGAGGCTTTTGCAGAAAGCCACTTTTTTTTTTTTTTTTTTAAATGGGGTTAAAGTTTGAGAAAGAGCAAAATTTTGATTGGAAAGTGTCTCTTCCCATACCTGATGATCAGTTTGTGTTTGGCCACATTTGAACTAATAAACTGCACAGGCTTATACGTACTTGATTTGATAAAGCAAATGTAGCCTGCAGATTTCCCTTCTCAATGACAATTCATCTTAATGTTCACGGAGGATCTCAGAACAATCCGTTCCCTCACAGTTCTCACGCATGACTGGACTGCATGTGTGTCATCCTCCAGAGTATGCCCCAGCCCCTCACAGCTTTTGCTTCTGCCTGAAGTCTCTGCAATCACCATCCATTTCTCCCTTACTCCTGCTTTCCTTCAGGATGCAGAGAATGGTACTCTTCCTGTTATTCCCCAAAGTCTTTTTCATGAATAAATTAAGATCCAACTCTGAATCAGAGGTCTGTGAGAGAAGCAGCTTGGCCATAGTAGGAACCTTACCTTTCTTATTGAGGGAGTGCAGGATGAATGAAAATGATTAAGCAGATTGTAGGAATTTGGGGAGAGTACCTGTCTTTTCCTGCCCATTCTTGCATTGCTTTGGTGAGGGGCTTAAACCAGGCTTCACATTTCTGCTGTGTGTCTTGTTTTATGGGTCTTGACTTGATTTCTGGGGTCTAGTTGTAGCAGTACTGAGGGTCTACAACTGCAAGTGAAGACAATGAGAGCTTCATTGGAGTAATTAAAAATGAACTTATTTGATATCTGAAGAAGAGTTCCTTCAGGTTGTTCACACTCTGAAGCAGACTTTGGCTCTTCAGTTTATTTCTTAAAAAGCAACAGTATGCAATGCTGCAGAGCTAGATTAGTCATTCAGGTAATTCATTTCAGGTTCTCAGATTTTTTAAGAATGGATTTTGACTAGGAATGGAATGTGTTGTAAATGGGGTTAACTGGGAAGAGGTAAAATATTAGGTGTTTAAGTGAACAACATCCACATTGTAAGACTGGGTCTTACTGGAAGGAAGGTACAAACCATATTAACCAGTGGTACACAGACAGAGATACAGGGGATAAGAACGAGATTATGGAGAATTGGGGCATTGTGTAGTTGTGTGTGTGCAGTATCTGTGACGCTGTCAGGGCAGCGAACAGTGACAGTGGCCAGGAGCAGCCACGGCACACCCAGAGCGGCGGTCGAGTTGCCACAACAGCTGCCTGCAGAAGGGGAATTCGGGAGGATGTCAGCCATGCAGATGACTGAGTCACACTCAGTATATATTAAACTAATATTCCACCCAAGAATTGAGGCACACACCTCTCGCTTAACCTGGCTTTTCACAGGCAAGGCATTACATTGGGGTAGTTATGATTGACACCAGGAGGCAAAATGTCAGTAGAAGAAAAAAATGTAGGCTAGGTGGACAGTGTTGCTAGATCTAGACTTTTGGCGTATTGTGACACTCATTCCTATATTTGAAGCTGTAATAGCAAGAGCTTAAGCATTGTTTAAAACAAGTGAGTGAATTAATTGTTTTACAGGAAACCTGCTGTATTTGGTTTTGTATCTGCTTACGTTGTGTTTCTTCCTGGCTCTGCTTGTCTAGCAACCACCGTGTCAGTTAACACTTCAGTGTACCGAGAAAGGGGGAGCTGAACATAACAGTCACTAAGTTTAGCTATTTTGACCTTCAGAGTTATCTTTAGGATTTACGACTGGTTGACCAGAACATGTTGCTTATGATTCACACTTGGAAGTTTATCAGCAATAACTTACACTAAGTATTTGGAAAATGTGTCTGCTTTCCTTCACACAGCCTCTGTGCTGCCTCTACCATGGTCTTCTGGGGTATTCAAGAACACTTTACTGGTACACTAAATGGTAGGATGATAGCCTAAGCTAGCCTGTTTCATCTTGTCTGTAACAAACACTTAAAAATCTTCGTGCAGCAGATA
The DNA here is from genome assembly GCF_000687185.1 of Egretta garzetta. Lineage (NCBI taxonomy): Eukaryota > Metazoa > Chordata > Aves > Pelecaniformes > Ardeidae > Egretta > Egretta garzetta. The sequence goes on from NW_009260611.1 coordinate 109,337, forward strand.
TCCATGTTCAAGCACACAAAATGCCAACTCAGATTGCCAGCTTACTGCCTCTTTCATCTCAAGACTGTTGTGAAGGCAAACTTGCCAACCCAAAAGGGATCAATGCAGCACCAGTGTATTTTAGGCTACTGTCTTTAGATGCTTACTTGTTTCATATAAGTGTCATTCACTCAAGATTAAGTCATTCTTTTGATTAGCATAGGCTACAGTAGTGATGCTTTAGTCTGTCCTCCAAAATTGTTCTGTTCTGACCCTGCCCTAAAGATGCCTCCAAAGGGCTTTCTAGTCCTTTTTAGGAGGTGACTTTTTCCTTCCTCTCAGTAGCTTACAAGTCACAGCCAAGTTCTCACTGGTCCTGCATAAAAAGCAAGGACCTAAGTGGAAGTCCTCAGCAAGACCCTTAGGTAAGACTTGCTATCTTGGTGCTGGGGCAATTCATGGGCCTAGCCTGGATGTCTGACTCTCCCTCTGTGTTACACAGGTACAGAAGAGTGGGGTTTGGAGGAGCTGACAGGTGAAACCTCTGTGCTAGCTCACAGAAGAAGGTGCAAAGGAAGCCTTTGCAGCTTAAAACACACGCATGCATGCACTTGTTTTACTCCTAATATTTGGGAATGCTGCTATACCACTTTGAGGTTTTCCCTTAAGCAGCTGTGACACAAGCTGAGAACTTTTGCCTGAAAGTTTTCCTCCTGGCTGCAGAGATACTGTGGAGTAGTCACAAGTTGGTTCACCATCTGTCCATTTCCTATTTTGAAGGCAGTCAGGGGAAAGCAAGCTAATAACTCGGCTGACCTGTCCTCTGTACAATTGCCATAGGCATGTGCCACGTAAAGAAATCAATTGCAATAGAGAAAGAAAGGTCCAGTAGTTAGTTGGACATAGGCTGTCTGAAGCTGGTTAACTTCTGAAGTCACAGCAGAAACATGCAACAGGACTCATCATATAGTTTCTCTGCATTTCTTTTCCATATACAGAAGAGGCAAGTAGTAGAAAGCAACTGCCCTGCCAGTTACAGATTCTCTAATAGCTGGGGGTACACAGACAGAATGGTCACTACCTAGAACCAATCCGCTGCTTCAGCTTGGGTCTATTGCATGCACAAGCTCCCTGAAAACCAAATGACAGAGTACAGTGCTTACCTGTGCTTTTCCTAAGGATGAGGAGATTTTTCAGCTTTGGCAATTTCAGAATAAACTAGGATTTTAAAAGGATTTCTTTCGTCCCATCCTTGAGTTGTATGGATGGAACATAACTGTGCCTTAGAATGAGATTCCTGGGTGATGGGTATGAACCGGGGGCATCACTCTTACCTGCCGTGCCTCCAGGGTGGATAGCCACTATCAGCATGGTTTTGAACCAAGGAAAGTCTTGCCTCTGTTTTGCACCTCTCTGCTGGCTCCTGCAATGTGTTGCAATGCTGCACTGTTAGAAGTGAACTCATTTTAGTTTGAGGTGGATTTGACTTTTATTGAAAAAAAAAATAGTATTAATTTTCCTGGTGTGTTGAGACATTAGAAAGATCCTTTAGCAGCTCCAGTTATACAAGATAGTCCAAACATTTGCTAGCCTTATCAGAGATTAGTATTGTCCATCTGGATAGTCAGTATGACCAGATCTGTGACAGCCCAATGAAGTCAACCTGGGAAAAAAGTTGTCTATCATCTGCGAGAGGAACATGATAAATCAGAAGTGCCTTACAGTTGTAAGTTTAAGCCCTTCACATTGCAGTCACGTGCAGCCATGCATAAGCTAAGAGTGTCTAAGGTGAGTTAAGTTTCTTGCCCTCACATCTCTTATTGAACAGCTGTTCCAGAGTTTGACTTTCCAGAGTTGTAAATCTGACTTCCAGCTTATTTACTTTCACTCTATTTGCTGCTAGCTTGCTGGCACAGGAATAGATATTGTTCTTTATCCCAATTAGATTTTCTTCCTTTCTCATGTTCTAGGTATATTTAGAAAGTTATGTTGCCCTTATTCTTCATTTTGTGAATTCATACAGAATTAGAAGAGTTTTCTTCCCATAAATAAGTTCCTGTAAATAGTGCTTCTCCTGTTCTAACACTAGTTGGTCTGTCTCAAAAAGTGACCACCAGAATGGTGATACTCCAGACTACATTTTACAAGGGCATTGCTTTTTCTGTAGCTCTGTTGGAAATGCATAGACCAAGGTTGTAAAATTGCCTCCACTAGTTTCACATCTGCATCATTTTCGTGGCTTAGTCATCCCAAAATCACCTGATACACGTGCACACAGTACAGCAGAATTAGGGTGTTAATCCCAGAAGTCTTACTGTAAAAAATTTCATGCCATTTCTATTATTCCATGCATCAAAGTAATTTAGTTTTTCCTTTTACAGTACTTTTAATAAGCTTTTACGGAATGTGCCTGAATACTATTTGCAGATTTCATTAACGTGCTCTACTTTTTGTTCTCAAGCCATTTGTAAAAGTATTAAAATTGCATCTATTTATAGGCTTTCCACCCCTCGACATGCCCCTTTGCAATGCAGTCTATGTGGCAGAAATACCATCTCTATTTTTCATCATCAGCCCCTCAGGGACTTTACCACAGATTGTCATAGTGCTCGAATCAGTTCTGCATAGGGCAATTCATATAAACAACTAGAGAGACGTTCCTAATCCTTCTAATACATTTGGAACAGGAATTCAATTTTTCTCCATCTTGCAGCAGGGCCTTGGAAGTCTCAAGGAAGTGTATAAAAA
>NW_009260611.1:112136-123689 GCF_000687185.1 Egretta garzetta
AAGCGTAGAAAAATCTTTGCAATACCCCCTCTTTCCAAAGTTATACCCCCATCCCATTTATTATACCCATCCCTATTTATTTACCCACACCTTCCTAGCAGGAGCTCTCTGAGACCCCCCCCCCGCCGACCCCTCCATCAGCAGCTGAGAGCCCTGATCTTGCTTGGTTTTCTCCAGTTTGAGGTCTGGCAGGGTAACAAGTGGATACCTTGGTGGCCAAGTCTGTGACTTTAGCTGAAGAAACTGGTCAGCAAATCATTTTACTGCCACTCTATCTCTGGTATGTCAGCATGGGGGAACTAGAGGGTAGATCTTTCAGGCTGTTTTTCCTAGGTTAGGTTTTTCTTTGGTCCCCCAGACTTGGTGTTCTAGTTCTGGGAGGTGGGCGGACAAGTGTCTCAGCTTCTCCCTGGTTTTCCAGGAGGATATCGCAAGATCACAGTTCTTCCCATAGATATCTCACATTATTCCAGTCAGGGATTTTCCCCTGAAAGCTGCCAAACAATCTGGGGTGACTGCTACTGCTTTCTTGCCATTTCAGGTCGTGTCCAGCCTTTTGCTCGGGCCAGCTAGGGTACTCTTACTCCACTGCTGAGACAGTAGACCTATTTCATGGCTGCTGTAAGCTGCCACTGACAAGGAAATGGGAAGAAAGTTATAAATGGATTGCTCCTTATGCCTCTAGAAGCATTCAGTCGAGATCCTTTCCTCCCATTGTCTTTCCGATACAATTCATTCTAGTTTTCTCTCTGATAGTTTCCATTCTAACAATCTTAAGTGTCTCTAGTTTAACTAATCATTTTCAGTGGGAAAAATGGAACAACTTTTTTAGAACTCCAGAATGTTTAATCTGGAGTGAAACAATGGTTTGACTCTGTAGTTCTTTTGGTCCTTCAGAATAAAATAAATGCATAGGTACATAAGCATTCCCATTCTGGATTAGACCTTATATAGAACTAATACTATACCTTATATCTAGAGGTGATGGGAATGAAATGCTGAAGAGGAAGGTGGAAGTAGATGAACAGCTGGCAGATACGGACTCCTATGTCCTCAGTGTGTGCCATCCACATCTTTAATGGTTGAAGATAGGCCTGGAATAAGCTATCTTTTCCAAAGACATTTTAGCATTAACTTCTGGGTATAGAAATATATGACAGTGCTTATGAACTTTTACTATCCTTGCACATAGTTAATCCTTTTCTGTTTCTTGCTTAGAATTGTGTTACATCATACTCTGTGTGCAAATACGTTTCTTGTTATTAGCACAGCGTGTAAACTCCCTCAAAAGGGCCCCTCTCATTTTGCTCTTTCCACCTCTATCAAAGATGAAAGATTTGAGAGAGGATATGGAACTAGATGAAAGGTGTCAAGTGGAGGTATCATCTCACATATTTGTTTAATATTATTGTATATTCCCTGACCATTGTAACATGTTACATGCTTTCATAGCCATGCGGCATGTTTACCAGAGGTATTCAATAAGCTGCCTATGTTCATGCACAGGTGGCTTTTGTGAGTTGATCAAATTAACTTGGACCCTTTGAAGTTGTATGGATAGTTTACATTTTTGTCTCCGATGCTTATTATATTGTATTCCGTAGTCACTACTGAATTTTCATTTGATGTCATGTTGTCCATTCATATATTCTTATTAAATCTCTCTTATGTACCATGACCTGTGCCTGGGTTTTTTTAAAATAATTAATTTACTTGTACAATCTGCAGATTTTTTATCTAACATTTCCTCTTCCAGATGGTAATATCTTAAACAATAATGCAATTAATACACAACCTTGAAGCACCTGTTCTTAATTTTAATCAGTTACAGCATAAATCTCTTTTTGTTTTTTGTATTTTTAACCAGTTCCTTTTTACTATATTACTTGAATTCTCATTTCAGGGCCACTTCATTTCTTAAAAAGTCTCTGAAAGACTAAGTAAATATAAATTACCTCTTCCTTTTCCATCATTTTATCACAGTTCTTAAGTAACATTATGAGGTTGCTGGAACATGATGGTTTTGTTCAGAAAGCATGCTAGTTAAACATTAGCCTAGCATCTCATGATTGTCTAGGCATTTTTGCATTCTCTCTTTAAGTATCATTTCAACAAATTTGTCAGATACACATAAAAGTTTTACTGATCTATGCTTTTCAAGATCCAACCTGGAGTTATTTTACAAAGCAGGTACAGTCGTGGCTGACCCCTGAACCCTTCAGCGCTACAGCTGATTTAGGAGATACATTCACCTAACCGCTGGGGGTAAGGACAAGTACTTTGAGCAGTACGGGTATCAAGATTTTATGAGCCAATGCACCATCAGAATGTGCTTTACCTCCTTGAGGCCGTCACAGCTTTCTCGTGTCACAACTTCCCTGTCTTCTTTCCGAGTTATCAGAGTATTAAAGGAATGCATACTCAAAAGTATTTCAACAATGATTTTGTTATTAGTTGTCCATGTATAATGTTGTCCATGAAGTTAGATTCATATGATTATTCAGATAAATTCAGATAAAGTTGCATTCATTTGTTTCTTCAGATAAAGTCTTTGATTTATTTAATGACAGAGTAGTTCTATTTTGTGATTACATTTGTGTTGAACAGAAAATCAAATACATAATAATTTGGTTAGCCAGCCAGAAATTGAAGTATTACAGTATGATATAAGGCATCATATCTCTTAGATAAGCAGCCTTGAGTATTAACTTCTCAAAGGAATATTTGTAGTAAATACCTGAAATTTGCTGTGAACACAGCTTCCCAAACTAGGTCTGTTAAAATTGCGATGTGCTTGCGAACATTTGTGAGTAAAGGAAACCATAACGTTTAATTTGTGAAACAATCTTTTTTCTTGGTGAGCCCCCAGTCTTACATGTGTGAAACCTCAGGACCTATTCCAGGCGTAATTCCCAAGGAAGCCTGTGCACAGGATAGAAAAGCCGATGATCTGAAATCAATGTGTGATCTGTTCCAGAATAAAACTGGTAATGTGGAGCATGATGACTCACGACAGGCCAGACTGTACTCATGAATTTTCCTGCAGTGACAGAGCTGGTCTCATCCTAGCCTGCCTGGCCTTCCCTGGCCTTCCAGCCCCGCCGCCCAGTTCCCTGTGCTCCTTCACCATGCTGGCACGACTGTCCATGTCACCATGCACTGAAGTGGTTCAGAAAATCAATCCAGCTAAAATTAGCAGCCGCTGTTTCACTGGGTTATTTTTTTGGCCAAACCCTCTGCTCTAAGCTTGCTGCCCAGTTGCACAATTACACCAGCACAATTGTGGGGCATCGCAGGGGCGGTGGGGAGCAGCAGCACTGTCAAGCTCGGCTTCAGCAAGTGTGCCATTAGCTGTGTAGCCCTCACCTACACAAAGCCAACGAGCAATGTTTTGATCCTGTCATTGCTTCCTCTCCGCCGCCTGCACTGTTCTGGCACAAGCATTTGTGAGGCTGCACAGTGACCCCATGCTGGGCAGCTTTCCTAAACAAAACAAAACAAAAAACCCCAAAAACCAAACCAAAAAAAAAAAAATTCTAGCATTTCTCCTGGTTTATTTTTCAGCAAGATTAACTCCCTGATCTGGGAAGCCCCATGGTCACACAAACACCTGTCCTGGGAAGAGGGAGACATGGAGCTGAAAAGTCAATGCAGTGAGGAACAAGAGCAAGCACCTAGCGTCAGCTCAGACAGTACAGTTGCTGAATGTCAAATCACAGCTTTGGTAGCCCAGCAGCCGAATCAGTAGCCTAGTCTGCTGCCCCAAATGCTACCCATTGAGGAAAGAGCAACACCATGGAGAGATGTTTTGTTATGTTACACATTTTGAACACTTGCTTCCCAAATACTATGGGATCGACAGACTCACTCCTATACCTCAGGGGTTGGATTGGGTTTGGTTTGGAGATTTGGGGGGCATTATCTTTAGAAGCATGCTTGATTATGAATTTACTATATGAATTCAATATATGAAAAAATTACAAGTTTAAAGCTAGCTTAACCCTTAATAAAAAAAGCTTGGTGAGCAAACAACTGATGTCAAATTTAAATATTGAGAGTAATTCTCCTATACAATCAGAAATAGTAGGTAAGGGTCCTGCTCTGGAGAAATTGAGGCAGCAATCCTAATTTATAATCAGTCTCTACACCTCATTTGTAAATGCTCTGACAGTTTATTTTATAACTTTTAATTTAAAAAGCAATTGATAATTTATTGATAATTTGCCATCAGGAAAATATTCCCAAATAGGATTTTAACTTAAGAAAACAAGCTTATTTGTTGGATTACTCATCTTCATAAGCAGAAGTTTTCCCTGTGCAAATCACCTGACCGCTTGATGTTATTCTTAGCTGCAGCATCTGCCAGCACATTTTTCAGTAATTCTAAATAATGTGTCATCTGAAAGTGAGCATCAGAGTAAACAGTCTGCCTAAATGACTAGAACAACCGAGATAAACAGTTTCGTTAGCTGCAAAGATAGTATTATTGATGATTTACTCAGAGGAAGGTTTCCCTCAGACTCCAATTGCTCAAGAGGCCAGAGGGGTCAAGTTTTCAGGGTGCCACAGGAAAATGCGGTGGAGCCAGATGTTTCTAAAGGCTTGGAAGTGCCATTTTCTTCACAGAAATACTGACTAAAAATTGTCCTTTACCTTGGCTTAGAGGGAGAAAATGATATCATCCAAATGTGACTTTTGGTGTGGATGAAGGTAGGAGAAGTGCCACCTGTAACAAGAAGGTATTACGCTAAGTGAGATTTGGTTTGTTTCTATTTAAAGGACTTACGCATTGAACAAAATGCTGAAGGAGGTTTTCTGTCGGGATGTCGGGACAGTGAGTGTGACAGGAGTCAAGTAATAACGGTGTTTGCTTTCCTCTAGTGCTGCTGGTTTGACTCCCTCCATTCTTCAAAGCTGTTAGTGCGGAACTTGTTTTATTTGCTACCATAGGTATAACCGATTGTGAGCAGCTGCATGTAGGTATAACCCATCCAGAGTAATCCAAGTAAAACATGTATCAGTGCTAATGTGCTGAAAAAGGGGAGGAGGCACATCACGACAGGCAACAGCAGGTCTGTAGGATCCAACACAGGAACATTTCAACAGTTTGGGCAACACCACAAACAGTAGCTCCCTTTTCTGGGGTCCAGCAGTGCAATGTCCTCCGTCCTGTTACTTTGCTAGCTGTAGTTCTGACATTGGGATGTATAAAAAAAAAGAAATGCAATAGCATTGTTTTGGGCTGGATGAACTCTGAAGCGGAAGGCCAAGGTGATTAAGGCAAATAAACTCTGAGACTGTGTTTATTAGCCAGGAAGTGGTTATTACCAGATTGGCAGGAAATGCACTGGAGGCTGATGTACCAACTCCAACATAGCTATATGTATCAGTCATCTTTTCCCAGTGTTGTTGAAATCTTGGAATAACAATGGCAACTGCATAAACCTTTGTTTGAGAACAGGCAATTTCCTTTTTTTTTTTCCAGCCAATCCTGCAAATAAATCTGCCTTTATTTAGAGGGAGTGCATCTAGTTTCTCTACTCCAAATATTTTGGTGAAGATGATAGTGCCTGTGAACATGACTGCCTGCTGCTGTCACACAGGGTGTTCTGAGAGAGGGCAGTGGCACTGTGTGATGCTGGGGCAAATGACACCAACGAGCAGGGAGAGGCAGGACAGAGCACGAGCAGTGCTGGAGGGATCCCTTCAACTGCTGTCGCTGCTGGAGGCAGCTTCTCATGCAACTGTTCAGAGAGAGGTGGGATCCTGGGGGCAGGATGGGATCCCACCCTGGGATCCACCTTCTCTCTATTCATGAAGCAGTTTTGGCAAAACGCTCCCTTCCGTGCCGGTGGCAGCCATGCAAGATTCCCAGCTGACCAACGGCGTCCTTGACTTGAGGAACCTCTCCTAGAAACCACAGGATGATTTGGCCTCCGTGACCTTAACTCAGGACTGTATCCAGACACTGCTGGTAAACTTGTCCATGGACTACCTGAAGCTGCCTAAGAGAACACCAGCTGCCTGTGTTTGAATCCCGTCCTCTCTTTCCTCATGTCTTTCTGTGTAAGGCGTTGCTGTACTTACTTACTCCAGGGGTGCTGTATTTGCAATAGGGGAGGGAAGCAAACCAGCCGCTCTAGCACAACTAAAGGCAAAAGGAAAACTGTCTCCTCCTGCACTGAACAATCATAGAATCCTAGGTTGGAAGGAAGGTCAAGGATCATCTGGTCCAACCTTTCCAGGTAAGAGCACAGTCTAAACAAGATGGCCCAGCACCCTGTCCAGCTGAGTCTTAAAAGTGTCCAACGTGGCAGAGTCAACCACTCCCCTGGGGAGATTATTCCAATGGTTGACTGTTCTCATTGTGAAAAATTTCCCTCTCATGTCGAATCAGAATCTCCCCAAGAGAAACTTGTGTCCATTCCCCCTTGTCCTTTCCATGTAACTCCTTGTAAAAAGGGAGTCTCCATCTTCTTTGTAGCTACCCCTTAAGTACTGGTACCTGGTGATGAGATCCCCTCTAAGCCTTCTTTTCTCTAGTCTGAACAAACCCAGTTCTCTCAGCCTGTCCTCATATGGCAGGCTTCCCAGTCCTTTGATCATCTTGGCCCTTCTCTGGACCCCCTCCTGCCTGTCCACACTCCAGCTCCTGTGCACACTCCTCCTCACCTGAAGCAGGTGAGCTGCTCCCCAACATCAGTCTGTCCTATCTATTATATGATCATAGATGGAAAGGGAGTTGGCTGGTGCTAATCACCCCTAAACTGGGTTCCAAACTGAGAAAGAGCGGGGTAGGGCTGACTCAAGCAATAGTAGTCCTCAGAGTAACACAATGATTGATCCAGTTCCACTGGCATGAAGGTAAGAACCCTTTTCAGGTGTCTTTTTCCTTCTTTTTTTTGTACTGGAACTATTCTTCAAATATTTTGCTGATGCCAGTTATTTGAAGCAGAGGATTACCTTATAGTCAGCTCTGTGAATGGATGCTTTTCTGAAAACTGAGTATTAAAAATCAGATATGTAAGTGCTGCTTGTTAGACATCAATATTAATTAAGCTGTAAGTAATGATCCAGCCTAGGCAACAGTGAGAACAATATATTAGAGTAATACATAATTCAATTTCAAAGCTTTATGAGCAAAATTCCAGAAATTAAAGCAAAAAATAAATTTTTTGTTTACTATTTTTTAATATTTGGAAAATTCCAGAAGACGACCAGTTTATTGCTATTTACAAAACAGAGTAACTTTGTTTTAAGCACCTACTGAGGTGACAGTTCTCTTGGTTCTGCTTCAAAGGAAGCCGAGCTGCACATGTCCTCGTGCTTTGGCCAAAATACACAGCAGCAGAGCATCTCCATCACCGTTTCCAAGGCTATTCTGGTCTGACCCCACTATTTTCACTCCCTTGACTGGCTGTACAACAGCCTGCAATACTCCGCTCTGGTGTGACGACGATGAACCCAACTGCAGTAGCCTGTATTTCACAAATTTAGACTAGATATAAGGAAGAAATTCTTTACAATGAGGGTAGTGGAACACTGGAATGGGTTGCCCAGAGAAGTAGTGGAGGCCCCATCCCTGGAAACATTCAAGACCAGGTTGGATGGGGCTCTGAGCAACTTGATCTGGTTAGCGGTGTCCCTGCTTACTGCAGGGGGGTTGGACTAGATGACCTCTAGGGGTCCCTTCCAACCCAAAACATTCTATGATTCTATGATTCTGTGTTTCTATGATTCTATGAAATTTGTTATAGTTTTGTTTTAGAATTTCTGTGGACTTGTCATAAGTATGGCATTTATTTTTAAAAGTGTTGTTGTACACTGTTTTTAAAACTGCCAGGCAATTAAGGTTAAAACTTGAAAAGTTTCTAAAATCTACCTGTAAAAGATAAGCCCCTTTTTTCTTCGCAGTCCATCTTGGCCTGTTGTGGGCCTGACTGTGTGCAGGCCCTTGCCCAATTTGCATTTAATGCAACCAGTTATCACACAGTCATCTTCATTTTTGGGTTACTAAAATGCTATCAGTAATGCAAAAAGGTTGGGGGAAGCTCAAATTGTTCTTTTTAAGCTAACAGCATCTCCTTATGGAGACTGTACAAGCGTCTTGCCACAAGATGGCCCCTACCAACCGCAGCTCGCGCACATCTGAGGCACGTGGAAGCGCTGACCGTTGGCTTCTGTTTCTTACAGGGTTCGGGAATTGTTATCATTAGGTTTTACTCTACCAAATGCTTTTCCAACATAATCAAGCCTGCGGGACCTGATTAGCCTTGGGCTCCACAGTGACAGGGTGCCGAGTGCTGTCTGCCCAGCTCATGAGGTGGTAAACATTGCGAACACAGATTCTTTACACAGTTGACTTGGTTGTAATTACGTGAAGACTGGACAATCTCTAAAGCAAGCAGACTCAGGATGAGATTTTAGCACTGTATCAGCAGGTCCCTCAGCGGCGGTGGCTGAGACGTTCTGTGAGGAGACGGTCCAGCAGCGGGGATAAGGCCCACCGGGGACACTCGTCCTTAGTGTTAAATTAAACTAAATTTCCAGAGCATTTTTTTCCTCTCCTTGGCTGCTGGAGTGGGAACGCTTAGATCAGCAGTTATTAAGGTTAGTGCTTAATCTAGTGAGACCATGGGGTGCTCCCAGCTCTCATCAGCATCAGACATTGCTGAGTACATCCAGACCTCGGCCCTAAAGACTGCTGAGAGTAGATCAACAAAAGGGACATCGTGCCTGAACTTGTGGTGTCACTTATTTTCTATAGCCTTAAATTACATAGCCACGTCCCATAAATAATTCTTAGGGCAAAGGGGGGTATCTTACCAGAAGCTTATAATAAATACAGTCCTTGATTTGAGGGAGCAACCTGAGACAGCCAAGTCTGATACAGATTAAAACCCCAACACTTAAGTCACCCATTTGGTACCTCTGGCCAGAGATCTGTGTCTGTTCGTGGGCAGTAGACACCCATAGCCCAGCTTTCTCACCTGTGAACAAGTAGGAAGCTGCTTTCTCTCAAGCGCAGTCAGTGGCCTCGTGGCTGGAGATGGGAGAGGGGCTCATATTGGACCTGGGCCTCTCCTGGAGCCAGAAGTTTCTCTCACCCCTCTTGTGACAGTCCAACTCATCAACTGTCATATTGTGGAAGGTCTCCTGATTTCACGTGATAAGGCAGTTTTATTTTGTATAAATAGCAATATTAAGCTAGAGAGGGACCAACTCTATTTCCAGTTAATAAGACACTCCTCTAAAAGATGAATACACACACACAAAAAAATCTCTTGCAAAAAACCCCATATAAATTTGTACAAGTTATACAGTAGCATCTGTGTTCAGATATGGAATAAAGAAACCGAAAAATCTTGCTCTGAAGCAGAAACTTCACCCTACACCCCACTCCAGTACCCTAATGAGCACGACAAAATTAGCCACCCTTTGCCTTAGAGACAGCCAGACCATGTCTAACAAAATGGGCTCTGGTGGTCAGGTAAGCACTCCCTTGTCTAGGTTGAGAATCTCATTTTGTGCCAACCTCAGCATTTGTAAAGAGCGGGGCAAGGTTTGGTGTTTGAGCGTCTTTGTCCCATGAATTCAGGGACCTCATGGGATTTGGACTGGGGCAGGGGGCTTTCGTGGCAGCTGGGCAGTAACCTGAGAGTTGCCAGAGCTGCCCGAATGAGGCAAGAGGCAGCTAAAAAATCAGATGCATGTAAGCACATTTTAGGAACTGGGCTTCAGCTACTTTCAAAGATGCAACACATGAGACATCCATCTTTTAACCCACTGCTCAAGAGTCTGTTAGGGAGAGCCATGATGGGGAAGGGAAAATAATCCCAGTGAGAAGCCTTTGCATCTCCTCTGCTTAACCTCAGCGATACAAGTGAAGCCAAAGGCAAAGGCAGACTGGAGGGATCACACGACAACACGTGTTTTCCAAACCTGCATCTCCCCTCATTTCATCTTTTGTCCACTGACAGCAAGTGTGAAAGAGGAAGGAAAGGGTCTCCCCCGCTCCCCAACCCGGGGACAGGCATTTTCCCAAATACTCTCCATGGATTCCATACAGGCCACCCCTTGCTGCTTCTCATGGGGGCTGATCAGCTATAGCTGCCCCGTGCAGGGACCTGAAGGGAAGTGTTTCACCTTTGACTCATATCCCAGGATTTAAAAATAAACTAGAAGCTGAATTGCAAAGGCACAGGTGTTCTTTAATGTCTTTTCACTGTGCTTTAAACATCCTTCTCTGCCTCTACACTTCTGCTGCTTTTGTCTTGGGACATTTATCAGTATCTGCTATGACAGATTCTGGTATCCCCCTTGTGACCACTTATCTGCTGTTCATGTTAATATAAGTCCGTATTATTACTTTGGGCTTCCCTGTGCGAGACAAAGCCATCTGAAAAATCAGTCTATGGAGACTGGATAAAACTATGCGATTCTCCCTAGTATTCTGTAAGCAATTAAAACTCATGCCGACAATATGAATTTGTGATCCACAGCGTGCTGCTGCGCGGAGTTGTTCGGTGCCCACAGGAACTGTGGAAGAAGAACGGGGAGACACAGAAACCATCACTGACTGCAGAAGCCACTGTGAACTGGAAAGGAAGGTACATACAGCATGTGGAATTTGGGGTGTTAAAGGATCCTGTGCTCTGTGCAAATCCATTCCATCACTGTGCTGTCCACACCGAGATAATTCAGTGTCTGTTGGTGGTAGAGTAGCTTGACGGAGACGAGCAGCAATTATCCTACCCAAAAGAGGGCAGCAGTTGAACTTCTATGGCCTATTTCATGTTATATTAAAAAATGGGTTTTAGCAATGACAAATGTTGTTTCAAGTAGCTCAATAACTGGGAACCGTGCCAGGGCCTGACAGTAGAAGCTGTTATTTTATTGATATTTCTCAAGAGGAAGTCAAGCCTGATTATGTGTGTTGACACTCAGAAAATGCAAAGTAACATTTAAATTCATAATAAAGGGATGAGGAAGCTTTATAGAGAGAGGATGTTAATTATTAAATTAAAGTCAGTCATTTAGCTGCAAAGTGAATTTAAATGTGTTAGAAAAGAGGGGGAAAAAACCACAGAGATCTGCAATCTGTTTGGGAAAGTGTCCTCCCTGTCCCTTGAACGCTAGCTGCTGCCACTGGGGTTGGCCTCTTTGTGCTGCACCATCACTCTTTCTTAGCAGGGAACCACAAAGTTACTCCAAGGCTCACTAATCGTCACTGTTTTCTTCTTCTCACTGGGTACAGCTGTGCTTCATTTTCCCTGCTGGTTCTCAGCTGCTAGAAAAGAGGATTTTTCCTCCCAGATAAACTGTTTTCCATCTTATTTATTGGTCCTTTTCTCTGCTGCTGAGACTTCCACCCTCTGTCTGGGGGAGCCTCCAGCATGTCCTGGCCATCCTTGGCCCAGAGCCACAGATTCCTCAGGCTTGGAAGGGGCCCCGCAGGTCTCCAGTCCAACCTCCTGTGCTGAATTCAGACTGGGCTGCTCAGGACAGCGTAAGGTCACCTCAAGGTGTCTTACAGCTGAGGAACCAAAGCAG
>NW_009260611.1:123970-129735 GCF_000687185.1 Egretta garzetta
AGGAATGTGCTGGAAGCAATTTACCCTGTTTTGGCAAAACCACTTATTAAATCAGCTGATTCCCGAACCAGCTGTTAAAAATCCCTCCGAGCAATCTCCACACTGAGCAATTATAATTTTGCAGCTTGCCACCAAGTTTCTCACCCTACGTAGGAGATTTTGAAGTAAACTCAATTTAATAGAGACCAAACACAAGAGTAAAGCACTGTAGACACACAGGCGTTGCAATCACGGTTGCTCAGCGACTGCCTCTAGTACATCGCCTCCAACCTGCTTGAGGTTCTTCATTTGACTTTGAGTAATTAGGCTTCAGGGTCATGACTGTATTAATTATCAGGGCCAAGTGCAAGACTGTTAGGAACATGGAATTGGCTTTGCCTAGGGAGCTACATACGTCAGGGATTGCTTTTGATTGCCGTGACTATGTGGGCTTTGTTTTCAGTCAAGGAGCACGAGGAGGCCCCTCTGTCAAACAGCAACAGTCCGTGGGATAGGAAAGGTGGAGGTGCCCCAGAACACTGCTGCCTGTGGGCATCATGTGCCGTGCTCATCTGTGACAGCGGAGATGGAGGCTTGGCCATCACCCATGGTTGGCTGCATGTCCCCTATACTGTGTCCTTCTGTAGGACAGATCTGGGCTGTGACCATCTGCACTGCTCAGCTACTTGCTGGCCCTGTGTTAGGCTCTCCCAGCTAGTGGGGGCAGAAAAAAACATTCCCAGGGGATAGGACACTCATCCCGGTCAGTGCAGACACAAGCCCGTTGGTACCACTTGGCTTTGGGAGTGGTGATCGGTCCCTGGTCCATTTCTGTCAGAACAGGTATAGCCCACGCAGAAGTCACGCCCTTGAAACACTCTCACTCCTTCCAGTCCCCTCACGGCCTTAGGTCACTATGCCTTAAACTTGCCAAGCCTGAAATGCTTTCACATCACTGTGTTTTGCTGGCTATGTTACTTTTTACCTTCCATTGGGAAAGCTGCAAAGCAGATCTGGGCTACGGTTCATTTCGAAAGCAACAATAACAAAATGTTCCTGCATTGCTGCAAACACGCAGCCACTCGGGACGCTGATTCCAGTGACCACCATCACCCTGAGCTGAATCACAATGGAAAAAAACCCCCACAGCTTTTCAATAAACTGCAGCAAACTGTGTGCGCAGCAGCGTCAGTCCCTCAGCTACGAGCTTGGGTACATAAGCTCTTGCTCGTCTCACGTCGGCACTTTACGAAGCGATGCTTCCCGGCGATCGGCTCGGCCGCAGGTATCTGCTGCTGTGGTGCAAGTCCAGCAGCTTGGCTTGAGCACGCCGTCAGGCGGGGCGCCATGACTGCGCTGCTGTGTGTGCGCGTGGACTGTCCCCCCAGCATGTCACACCCTCCACCGAAGGGTGGTGCAGATGCCAGCCCAGCGCATCTCAGCCTCGGTGTCATTTCTGCCATGACCCCCATCCCAAGCCCCAGCTGGGATACGGATTAAATTTAAAAAGGGGGCAAGGCGACTGACGGCATCAGAGTTACATGCGAGATGAGGCTGCGAATTAAGTTCATTTTAATTCCAGATATTACTTGGATTTGTTTGACCTCTTTTGTTATTTTTAGAGCTAGTTTAAATTGGCAGGTCCTGTTATGTGGGAAATTGAATGTGAATAAAAAAAATCCTTTAGGCCTAAATTGGAACACACAATTGGAAATTTCCAAGAAACTGTATTTCCAAAATCTGTTCTGGAAACATCAAAATGACCTAGTCACAGCAGTTCACTTTTATTTTTATAATTTTGAATGTAATGTGTTACATGCAATACAAGCCTTTGGCCTTTTAATTACATTTTTGCTTTGATTTTTTTGAAAACAAAATATTTTTAGTTTTTTGGAAGTATGATTGTTAATGCACCATTAAGTTCCTCCCAGATATTTCCATTTTGTCAAACCAATATTTTACTATGAGAAGCATTTTCTTGGGGAAAAAAAACATTATGGGCTTGAATTCGCCTCTTTCTGCCCAGTGACGTGGTCTTCAGCGACACAGATAGAATTCCCTGAGGGAAACAGCCTGTCCCCACCCGATCCCTGGGAACGGAAAGACTACTTTCTTCTGGGAGATACTTTTATTTAGACAATTCCTCTGGTATCAGGCATTGGGGGGCAGAGCACTGACTTGTGTCAGCGTTACAGTCCTACTGCACAGCCCGGCCAAGGCACCACTGAGCAGTGGAATACAGCAAAGGCATTACTCCCCCTGGTGACGTGCCACGGGTGTCCCAGAAGGCTTGCAGCAGGTCCTCGTCATCCCTACCAGTGCTCTGCTGTTTGCCTGGCACTTCCATCTGTGAAATGGCGTCCGGTCTTCGGCAGTCACCTGTTTACCTACAGCTATGTGGGTGCACATTTTCTGAGAAGGATCCCTTTCGGGTGAAACTTGTGTTCTGGTTGTGCACAGCTCCGCTCAGTGCTGGGCAAAGGCTGGGGGGACGCAACTGAGACGATATGTGCACCAACATCTCAACAGCTTCGTAATCCTTCATGCAGCCCTTTAGCCATAGTTTCCTTCAAGGTCTTTTGGCTGGGCACTCTCTCCCTGTGCATTCCCACAGCTATGGTACAATGCTCAATGGCAACGTGAGGCTTTTGTGCAGTGCCATGATGCCAAGAACGACAGCCATGCAATCCCCGCTGCCAGGCTTCTCTGAAGCTTGGAGAGCAGCAGATCTGGCTGGCAACAGCCATCTCCTGCTCCGCT
This sequence comes from Egretta garzetta, assembly GCF_000687185.1. Lineage (NCBI taxonomy): Eukaryota > Metazoa > Chordata > Aves > Pelecaniformes > Ardeidae > Egretta > Egretta garzetta. The sequence goes on from NW_009260611.1 coordinate 126,710, forward strand.
CAGCCTCAGCCCCTCGTGCTGGGGGAGGACGTACCATCCCTGGAGGCTTTCGCTGGACAAAGCGCTGGCCGGCCAGACCCAGCACTGGCCATGGGCCCATGCTGAGTGGGAGGTTGGACTGCGGATCTCCAGAGGCCCCTTCCGACCAGCATTTCTATGCCTCTATTGTTTATTCACCCCTGGCCCCATCCAAAGCAAATGCAGCTGCAAAGCCAGCCTTGATACCCGCTGCTGGTTCTGTCACTCCCCGTTCGGTTTTGGTATCTGCAGTCTCCCAAGTTTCCACTCAGCTGAGTTCCTCCTTTAAAAAACCTCCTTCTGTTGGAGTTTCATCACAACATCAGGTTAAACCACACTCTACGCAGATGCTTTTGAGGCTCTTCTCCTGTAAATCAGTCCTGAATTTTGACCTTCCTTATCTGTTAGATTTCGTATCTAGAAAACCAAACCGAACCAAACAACCTCTTACCAATCCCCCAATGTTGAGCTAAAACCAAACACTATAAATAGCTGGTGAACACACCTGTAAAGTACATATATGTTCATTGGACACCCGAGCCTTTCATAAGAATGTGCTAATGAACGTTTACCCTTGTAACGAGGACGCAGTAGCAAAGCCAGACACATAAAAAGTAAACGCGTGTTCCTTTCTTTCCTTCTGATGGCTGCATTATTCAGCACAACCAGGTATCTTTTTAGTGAAATTAACTGCTCTAAAACTGTCATCAGACCACCGAAAGCCACAGGCAGTTATTAAGCTGAGCTTACTGTTGCTATCAAGGCCAAGAATGACTGGTACCTATGGAAAGCAATTATCAGAAAGACACAATAACTCATAGACCATAAGGCTACCGCAAGGAGAGGCTGAGCTACTGCCCTCAGGAGTGGTGACTGCGTCTGCAGACTTCGCATTACTACAGCGGATCTACAGGAGCAGAGTTGTGCAGCCAACTGTTGCCCTGAAAAAAAAAACAAAAGAAAAAAACCAACCGCCCATAGCTGCCCAACAGCATAGAAGTAGGGAAGGAAAAAAAGAAGAGAAAAGCTATTACTTATGACAAGCGATTTTATGGGAGAGTTGATGCCTTCAGAAGCACAGTCAGGAGTTTAGGGGAAAAACTTCCCATCGGCGATAAGCACTTCATGGCACACAGCGAGCTCCTCTGTGGCGCTTGGCTGGGCAAACCAGCAGCGTGGCAGTGAGCTGGCCCTCTGCTCTCCTCTAAGGCAGCCCAGGGACGGAGGCGGTGTGGGAGCTGGGTGGCAACGCAGACTCTTTCTTCCCCGTACAGCGTGACCCAAAGCTGTGGGCCTGGCTCGCTACATGGCCACGCGTCCCAGCAGGACCCTCCTCAGAGGGTGTGGTGCGCTGTGTGCTCCCAAAACGCGTCAGTTGAACAGGAGGTGCCGACACAAACATTCTCCTTGACAGACACAGCCCCAGGGGGTAACCGCTGCACGCTGCAGCAAGGCTGGACCATTTTTAAAGTCTTTTTCCTGGCTGCCACTCGTGATCTAACACCATCAGCTATGTCCCCTCACCCACGTGTTCCCCTCGTCCATTCAATTCCCCCTTTTCTTACAACAGCCATGGGGCCAAGTGCCTGGGGCTTTCCTGGGTCACGGCAATACCAAGACCAAGACCAGGAGATGAGCTGTGCCTTACATGCTGCTATTTTTTGAGCCCCACTGAAGTTTAAGACATACTTAAGATCACACAAGGCCTCTTCACACGAAGCCCCATTTTCTTCACATGTCTAAAAATTAACAGATGCAGGCACGGGCATTTTTCATCTCACAGGACTGAAGTAAAGGCGCCCTCCAAACCACGAGAGCTGACAAGTCAGTGCATCCATCAGCCCATCTGAATGTAAATTGTCCATGTCACCGGGCTCCAGTTTCTTCTGCAGGGCTTGGAGCTACTGCTGCATGTGCAGAAGGTGGCCACAGCTTTACAGATCAGACAGCTTTACGGATCAGATCCCCAGTTTGTTTTGCTTAGAGTGAGCCCAGGACTCAGCTTTTACCGAGTCCCGCTCGCTGCTCATTCACTGCTCAGAACAGAAACCAGAGGAAGGCACAGCTTCCATGTTCTTGCTGCAGCAGATTTCTTTGCCAGGAAAAACATTTTTACACTTTTTTTTGGTGTGTTTTAACAGTTGCTATTTCTACATTATCTATTCCTGAGATTATTTCCTGTGGGAAAGATTTCATATTTTTAATTCCAATATTAATTTTAGTAACGGTTGCCATTTTCTGCCAATGTTTCTGCATTTTGGGATAGAACCAAATTATATGTTCTAAATTCCTCTTCTTGTTACAGTTTCTCTAGGAAAGCTTTAAGGCAGTTATTTCATGCCTCAAAAATCACAGGGAAAAGAATTTTCTTACATTTCTGAGACTGATTTTCCATCAAGTTCCAGGCTATCGCCTGCTTCCTGCAGTTAACCTCATTCTTCCATTTCCATTTAAAAGTCTCATGCTTCTCTCCCTCATTTAGCTTTCATGTTATTCAAGCTAGGAACCTGGTTGGTACTTCTAGTGCCAGTCCCTTTGCATCCAACCAGGAATAATTTGCTTATCAAGAATCGTTGCTGCTTCTTGGCAAATCTGGCTGTGCCGCAGAATACGGGTATGAAAGGCTGCAGAGGCCCGTTCTGTTCCTGGGCCACTGGCACCCGTGCGTTGCAAAGTTTCCATTCTGGAAACAGCAATTACTTACATTTTTTGAGGCAATTATTTAGGCTTTTGTACAGGCAGTAAGTGGTGTTACTGCACAGACGTGTCTTTGCTGAAACCCAGGAATGAAATTCCTGTCTCGCCGACATCGGCAGCAGGCTCAACCTTGACTGAGGAGTTCGGATTACATCTCAAGTGTCACCTGTGCCCTTACCCAAGAACACTACTTCAGAATTAATAAACTCCTTATTTTCAGTCAGGAGTAAATACATCTAAGGGGTTTTTTGGTTGGTTGTTTATTTTTTAAAGGATGATTTTTTTTTTAAACAAACATTGAATTAATATAA
>NW_009260611.1:129765-131184 GCF_000687185.1 Egretta garzetta
TTATATGTCCAAATTTCACGAAATTTACTCCAAGTTTCTGTTTACCCCTGAAGTGTCTGAGAAAGATGTGAGCCTTCTAGAGACACCGCCAGATAAGCTGGAGAAGATTCGTTTTCCCAATCAGTTTTTCTTTAGGTGAAATGGGAGTTGGCTCCTGCTCCCTGCAGCACAGATTTTAAATGAGCAATATATTCACTGTGGAAGCACCTGTTTCCTTCTGGGCCAACTTACCTTGTTTTGCTTAGCTGCAATCTGCTGGTCAATTATTTGCATTTTAGAAATACATCTGAGGCAACAGCCAGAGGGGGCAAGCACGCTGGTTGTGGTTGCCCTGGCAGAGCCACTACTGCAGAGGAAGCGACTGTGCTGAATTTTATGCCATCTACTGACCCAGTCACACCAAAGCAAGTTTTAACCTGGGAATCCTGCCCCTTATTCTCAAGGGCCACAAGGACAGAAGAAATTGTCTTAATATACCCAGAGGTGCCACATCAAATGCTGCAGGAGAGGGGAGATTTGGATCTCGTGTTTGTAACTCAAACCCATCACTAACATTACAAAGCCAAATCCATTAAAAATTCTGCCTTAAAATAGGCAGAAATTACCCTTTTCAAGAACACACAATGCATTTTAGATTTTGATTCAGATTTTTAATAAATTGTGCCAGTAGAAGCTTTCAAAGGCAATGATATATCAATAAATAACAGTTAAATTGAGTTCCTGAGAAAGAACCTACCACATGAAAGAATGTCAGATAGATGTAAATAACAAAAAAATGGCATTACTATATAAAAAAGCAGTAATACTGAATCTTACATGAACTGTCACAACACAAGCACTGCATACCTCAGAACATTCCTTTCATACAAATGTAAACAAATACACAATCATTTTTGTTTAGTTTAGGCTGATGAATTTATATGTTGTTGCTTAGATATCTAAACAATGGATAGGATAGGATATGCTAAAACATTAAGGAATAATATGTGGAATAATATACGGAAAAAATAATGAAGCTCCAGATTTAAAAATAAAATAAAGCAAAAACACATTAAAGGAGTGTTTTCCTCAAATGTTATTACGTCAATCACTTTAAATAGGACTGTTACACTAATCTGAATTAAGGATTTTTGTGTGTGTTTACTTATTTAGTTATATATAATATATATGCAAATACATATGGCTTAATTATCTTTAGTATTCTGATATCACCTTGAATAATTCTCACTTATACATATAAAAAATGCATATTTTAACATAGTTAAGAATTGATATTTCAAAGTACGCCTATAATTTGACAGAAATGCAGGACTATTGTGCTCCATCACAGCAACATTTTTACCTACAGACAACAGGACAGAATGACCTGTGAACAATGCCAACATTTTCAGATGTCAGTGCCTAAAACATTAGGATCCT
>NW_009260611.1:131197-163278 GCF_000687185.1 Egretta garzetta
GTGTAGGGATGTGATGTCTGGAAAAGCCACGTACCTCCAGGTTCCGCAGATGTCCGTGGAGCTGCACGCGCTCAACGTCAGCCTCATCGCACTTCGGATCTCCATGTGTTGCAGGAGCACAGCGTTGGGCATTCTGTTTTGAAGAGGCTGAGCTTCATATGTTAGTACTGGTGCTCTGCGTTACTGCTAGTATTAAACAATGGACACTGTGCTGCACACTGCGTGAATAAGCCCGGTCTAGGCTGTTGCCACAAATCAGCTTTGTAATAACGGTCTTGCTATTGATCCTTCGTGGGGAAACGTGTGTGCCGATGATACGTGTTTACTAAAATGATCTATTACATCAGACCACAAAATCACTACTCGGTTTTAACCTTTGCAATCTGTTTTACAAAATTAATATTGGATACAATCATAAGAGGAAACCACCCACACAATACATTATCAACACACGGTTTAAAACGGTCTAATTTTAGACCCTTAGTAAAAATGGATCCACAGGACCTGCCTGTGAATGGCAAGAAAAGGCCATTTCAAATAGAAAAAACACTGCTCATGCAACATTCTTCACACACTAGACATTGAAATCACACCCAAATTGTCACTTGCTCACACTTTCTATTACACTCCAATAAGCAGAAGGAAATAAAGCAGCTTTAAGGTTATGTCACAATTCTGAAATGTGGAAAATACATATAATAAACAAAAATCACGGTGCGAATACAATGGCATCAGTAAATTTAGAAAATTAGAGAGCAGGTTTTTTTTTTTTTTCATTTTTCTTTTTTTTCTTTTTTTCTTTCTTACATTATTGCACAGAGACCTTTCATCACATGTTCTTCAGCTTTATGCATCTTCCTAAATGTGAATTAAGTGCTATGGAGAAAATAAAAACGTAGAAAAGAAGAACAGCAGCATGATTTGTCAAAGTTAATCCCTATAATTTAGTAGGAAAAAAACCCCTGCTATAAACAAAATATAAGTGCTCTTTATTCATTTAAAAAATAATGCTGACAGTTGCAGAAGTCTGTAAATTTTAATCTGAGTAGGGGGACGCTGACCTCAAATAAAAATAGGCCTAGAAATGATAGACTGCTGGTCTTGCAGATTTTGGTGAAGACCAGGATTTCAAGTGTAATTATGAACAAAGTTATTTACAGTAAAACTGACCTGAACTTTCAAGAGTGCCATTTGTAGGACCTGGCCCTGCAAGCTTCTGGCTCCCCAGGATGACTCCAGCCTCAGCTGAAGTTACACCTGAACAAGCGCTGCAGGATCAGCTCCTAAAGGATCAGTTAAAGGCCCTACTGGATTTGAGATTACTGGAGTACTCTATACAATAATTTACACGTATACAGGCTGACAAGCTCCAGTCTGATCCACCACACCTTTGTCTTCTACATCAGATTTCTCAGACTGGCCAACTTCCATTCCAGAAGGTTTGGGATACCTGAATGGATACCCGTTGTCATCGAAGAACCTTCGGAAAGTAAACTCATAAAAAGCATGTTCTGTGTGTTTGCTATTGGAAGAGGCTAGTGGATCCCATGTCCTGGTGCTGTCACCGCTAGCATCATTCCAAGGACTTTCTTCTTCAACTGGATCAAAATTTGAAGTGTCCATTGGATGGCTGATCTTTGGAACATAGGGAGCTGGTTGCCTACGGATATCGGTAGAGAAGTCCATAGAGTGAAAAAAAGAATGGGCCTTAATGTCATCTGCTCCGTTTCTTCCAAGCCTGTCCTCAGCAGCACAGCAGAGCTTTGTGATGAGATCGGTTGCCTCAGGGCTTAGCTTGATCTGTGAGGGAATGTGCAGTGTGCTTTCCCAATTTATCACCTGGAGGTAAGAAAGGTATTAAACAACTTCTAATTCTGGAAACAGAATCCTTCTGACTGTCAACATTAACTGTACAGAAGTATACACGTAACCAGTCAACTCACAGTCTGTAGTTATTTTAGAGGTTCAAGAATCCAATTATTAGATTGCATTGGCTGTTAACAATTACTTTAATGAATCAGGAAGCACGGTTGGATAGCAGATAAAAGGAGTGATTCCATTTTTAAAAAAGGCAAATTCCTTCCTGAATGCTCCCATAGTCTGATTTGAGAACATAATTCAGTTTACACAAGACTTCATGGAATGACTTCAAGGAATTACTTCATTTCGTCTCCAAAATGTAAACTAGGAAAAGTGGTCATGAGGTACATACTTTCTAATAAAAAACTAGTCACTGCTTGACTTTGAAGCACTTACATTGCCAACTGTAATTATCACTGTCATATCAGCTTGCTCAAATCCAAAAGGCACTCTAAGGAAACTTAGATGGATGAATTCGTGCTTAAGAAATCAGAACTGTGCTGAGAAGACTCATAAAACTAAAAACTACGTATACAGTTGGACAAGTCAGTTCTCGTCTGATATGCAGTATCTTCATTGATTGGGAAGGGATTTGTCCCTGCATAGAACTATTTAAAATCAGGCTTTTGTAATCACTGCTCCTTTCTCTAATAAAGCAAGAGGGGATAGGTCTGTGCATGGAGGAGAAGGGAAAGGAAAAGGTTAAAATTTTGCTACCACAGATAGGAATTTTGCTTCAACTTACCTTCAGTTGTGTTTCTGTGGGTGTAGGAGCCAGAAAAGGAGGCTGTCCCACTAACATCTCAAAGAGGATCACACCAACACTCCACCAGTCACAGAGCTGAGTGTATCCTGAAAGGCAAGTCAAAAGGTTGTCCTCCATCAACGAAGGAGAATGCGTACAGAGCTACTTGCAATTAAGTATCAAAACATACAGCACAGATTTCTATCTTTTCTCAGACAAACAACCTGTGGCCTAAAACAAAGGGCTCCCAATCCACCTTCATCATAAAGTCGCTTCTGCTTGCTGACCTAAATTCTACTGCTGTCAGTAAAGTTCTAATTCTTCTGTCTGGGAATCTTTCTGAATAAATTTAATTCTCAAAAGTGAGTGGTGAAATCATATAATTAAAAAGAATTAAGGTTTTTTTTTTTCATGTCCTGTCTCACTACTGCATCACTACACAGCACAAACTGGACCTTAAAGAATAACAAAAATGTTTAGTGACTGATGTCCCCCTTAGGTTCAGTGGAGGTGACACCATGAGTTTGAAAAGCTGCTGAAAGACACAGCCTGGCTCTAGAGACAGAACAAGCCACAGGTGACTTTCTGAGCAAGTTCCAAGCAGAGGAACAATTTCAGTCACTTAATTGCCATGACACGACAAATAAGGTGTATGTTTGAGATCTCTGAAAAGGAATGGAGGATTTAAACACTGATTTCATGGAGAGCTGTGTCACTGGATGATGTAGGGTCCAATGTGAAATCTCTCAACTTGAGAAAGATCAGGCTTAGGATCTGGCTTGCAGACAACTTTGAACATCTAATCTCCTTACTACAGGGACCACATCTGTTCTGCACGGATAGCCACCAAGTACTGTCTAAATTCCTCAAGCCAAGCTTTTGATTGCAGGGTGGCCAGGGTAAATTGTGGAAGACTTTTTGTTGGGTTTCCCCAAGATTCTGGCTGGGAATCTGTAGGGCATGTTTCCACAAGTTTATATCATCCGTATTTAAGTGGTCCATCTGAATCAGTGATTCAGAACCATCAGCTGGCTACTCACTGGTCTTGCTAGCGGTCATAGTTGTACCCCATGAGTACAGTTAATCTTCTTTATACTTGAAAAATATCACTGCCAACATCACCTGACACATTTAATTAGCAGTCTCATTCAGAGGCCTCAGAGAGTAGATATACACAGACACATGAAGTATGGCCACCATCAGTGTCAGCAATGCGATGCTTAACAGTGGAGCATGTAGAGAAATCTGTTCTCCTTAATATGAGCTAAGTGTTTGTGGCCTTCAGAATTACAATCTTCCAAAGCAGCAAGCTTATTTAAGGGGAAAAAAAAAAAAGTATTTCGAAGCATCAATGGTCACTTAAACAGGAGAAAAATACAGGTTATCTACCTTTACGAAGCAGGACTTCAGGAGCAATATAATTAGGGGTTCCAACTAACGAGTGGGCTAGACATCTCTGATGCTGCTTCTTAGCTCTTTGTTCCAATGTCTTCAGCCTATCTCCACATCTACAATTGGACACATCATCCCAAAGATCACTGGGCTCCATGCTGTCTTGTCTGATATGGCTCCCTTTCAAATGCGAGAGAAAGTTTACATTCACGATCATAAAACACAACACACAAAGAGAACAGTATTTATCTAGATCTAGCTGGGCTGTCTTCTACTCTCACTGAAAAACAGCATTTAAAACTTTAAACCCAAGGCATTTCCTTCTGCCCTCCCCTTCACAACTGGTTTTCCATAACCAGCAAATGTCTCTGTCTCAGCTCAAGGAAGCATGCTCCCATATGGGAGATACAGAACAATGGAGATTTAAATGTATTTAGATTAGCTATACCAATTGTTTCTGACCTTTTTGCCAACAGACACCCATACTCCTCAATGGCACACACAGGAGGTGCATGGACTACTTTAAATCTGTGATTAAATTGTTTCACCATCACAAGAGACCCTCCAAACAAGTATAAACTGGAAAATTGCTGCTATTACAATGGTCAGCCAGATCACTGATACGGATTTAATCAGTATTGGAAACAAAGGACTGGAAATAAAGTAATTAAATGAGTTAGTGAGAGACAGATGTATCATATTGTCATTGACCCTTTGTCAATGTACACACCTCTGTTTTCTGAGCTGGTATTTCTGCCAAGAGGTACCTGTTAGTTTCAAAATAAATAATGCAATACCATCACAAATAAAGCCTAAGAACACTACCTTTCTGATAGTATTTTGAATTGTGAGTCCACCTGAATCCAGTACACAGTCCAAAGTCAGTCAGTTTGATATGCCCATCAAGGTCTATCAGAATGTTGTCTGGCTTGATGTCTCGATGAATAAATCCCATTTTGTGCACACTCTCTATAGCCAAAGTGAGCTCTGCAATATAAAACCTAGCCAGACGCTCTGGAAAGACCTCCATCCGAATCAGTAGACTCATCATATCCCCACCTGGGATGTAGTCCATGACAAAGTACAAGTTCTCTTTATCTTGGAAGGAATAATAGAGTTTAACCACCCATTCATTGTCTGCCTCAGCAAGTATGTCCCTCTCCGCTTTGACATGAGCCACCTGGTTCCGGTTTAACACATCTTTCTTTCGCAGAGTCTTCATGGCATACAGGGCATGGGTATCCACTTTGCAGGCCAGGCACACTTCTCCAAACGCACCAATACCCAGAGTCTTAATCTTCACAAACATAGATTTGTCCATTTTGGCCCTTTTAAGTCTGTTGTAGTTGGATTCCTTCTGGTAGAGTATTTTCCTCATTTGTTCCTGTTCTGCTTCACAAAGGCCAGCCTTTACAAAGAAAAGCAAACCACAAGAGCTAGTACTGTTACATTCATAGCAAAAGAACAATAAATTAGCATTCCCAAAATGCACTTCTCAGAAAAATTAACCAAGAACCAGAAGGTATGTATTCATGGGAGATATACTCTCGTCTGTCTGTTGAGGTATTTCTGAAATACTGGCAAATTCACTGTGCCCTAACTTGTTACCTGAATTTGACATATCTGACACTGGTCTGCCTTTCTCATTTGACTGGAGGAAGAAGCATGGAGCAATACTGTCAGAGAGTAGAATACAACACAACAAACCTGATCACGAGATTTGGTTTACACCTTTCAAATGTGCACTTTACTGCTGCAGTGTGCTGTATGTATGTGTGCTGCAGTACAGTTCAACTTAAACTGAAACTTAAACCTAGATGCAGCAGTCCACTCTGTTCATGAATGGTTCTCCAGGGCAACTCACATTAACAGTTCCTGCCTTGAATGTTGTTTGACTGTTGGGTTTTGTGTTGTAATTAAGAAGCTGGTTTTGACCCACACATTCCTCAAGTGCCTTGGGAACCTTCTTTAGAAACTGTTTTTCTTCGTCTGCCCTATATGGCCTCCACTCTCAAGCTCTGTAGATCTCCTGTCCATCTGTTCTATAAACTTCTCCCTTTTCCTTCCCAAAATATGTGCATATAACTCTCAGCTCTGGCCTCCCCCCAGCCACTGCAGCCCAGACCCTAGTGCTATTTCCCTGCTAAATGTATTATTTCCCCTCTGCACCTAAGCAGTTAAAAAAGCTGGCTTGTCCAGCTACCTCCTGTCCCCAGTGAGCCTCCACGTAACTTCAAGTAACATTTCACATGGCTGAGGCATCCTGAGAAAGTGAAAAGCAGTATCCAACCAGACTTTCCCTGCCTTTCAAGACAGAGCCTGCACACTGCCAGTGTCGGTTCCTGTCCCTCTCCTGAGAGCCACTCGTGGCCTCCACCAGCAGGAGCCCCTGGGCTGATCCCTAGGATCCTCTGACACCTCATCTTCTGCAGCACGTCCCTTTCTTTCTGCACACTCCATTTCCAAAATCCTGAATTAACTGGCATCAACTGAAGCACTCTGAGAGGATGATTAGTGCCTGGTGGGAAGGGGCAATGGGGAGGAGGGTGGAGGGAGGTGAAGCTGACTGCTTAGCAGGCTAGAGACCCAAGCACACACCCACAGGGCCGCTGCTTAGATTGATTTTATTTCACATCTGTAGTCTTCAGAGAGATCCCCACAGTATAAAAATGAAATCTGTATGAATAAAGGATGGAGGAGGTCTGCAGAAACTTGCAGAACAGGTAGGGTGAATTTTCAGACTGAAGGCAACAGCCAAATCCAAACAAGAAATACTGTTTTTAAAATGTAAGGCAAGTACATCAATCCATAATAAAGGAAGTGTTTACTGTTTTAAGGTAAAATAATTAGTGTGCTGTGTTCTCAGTTAATTCTAGAATAATGCGATATTCAGATAGCCAAAATCTCCTGAGTGAGTGTACTATTCCAGCCAGCGATGAGGTTGCTAGGGGAAGGAATTGTTTTTGTTTGTAGCTGAATTATCTCTGAGTTATGAAGTGAGGGAAAGCTGAAGAGTCAGAAGAGAAGAACTAATGCAATTAGCTGCTGGTTTACTTCTCTAGTGATCACTCCCTATCTCGATCTCAGGAAAATATTCACTAAATCCAAGCAATGCAACACGATCTGTACTTGCAGTGAGGACAAACTATTAACTGTCACTAAAATGCCAACCTTTCAAGAGATTTTAGAAGCATATTGGTTTAATTTTAACCTCAACAAACAAACCACTGAGTTTTCTGGAGCAATGTGAGCATCAAATTAATTGACTCTGGAAATTGACTGTGCTAGAGAAGATGAGGTAGTTAATTGTTATCCATTATGCGTTAATAATAGCTTTCCTTAGAGTTTATCCTTAAATACAAAAGTAGACTAGTCATATTCTAGTCGTGCCTGGGGCAAAAAAACCTCTTCCACTTTTAAAAATTAAAAACAAAATCGCCAAAGCAACCATCAGAACTTGGCAGCTTTGTTTTAAACAGCCCTATCAGTGAATCAGCTTAGGTTTGAAAGCTACAATTAGGCATGAAAGAAGCACTCTCGCTCAAAAAGCGCACCTCCCTGAGACCTGCTTCTAGAATGAGTTCCAGCAAGGGTCCCAAGATCAGTTCAAGCTGGCCAAGATATGATTACTTGCACGATATTGTTACTTACATGTGTTCAACAGACAACTTCCAGTCAGGTATTACATACTCATCTGAAAACATGGCACAGTGAACATACTGGCAAGTTGAACCATGGCTTTGGTGAACGAGTGGCTATCATGGAACAGGGAGGAAGAACTGGAGCAAAGACAAAACCTTTTTCAGAGTTTTGCAAGAGCTGCCAAAGCATTGCCAGAGTTATCTCAGCCTCAAACCTGGCTTCTGAGTTCTTGCCTAAGCAAACTGAATACTTTCCTACTGGGGGGGTGTGGTGGCTTCATTTTACTTTTCTGGTAAAGAACCCACACCTCAGGTTTTCCAAACAGCCTCCCAGACCTGTATCCACACTTCTAAGTGAAAACAGTCTGCTATAGGGAGGTGTTGGATACCTACTACTTCCAGTGGAGTCTGCCTTTATGAAATTTCTGACTTATTAAGAAGAGTAATAATCAATTTGACCCCATTAGCTTTTATTATAACAAAACAAGGAGAATTACTTTAGCCATTTCTTGCTCCAATTGTAATCTTCTGTTAATTTTCTGCTGGTAGGTCTTTATGACATTTTCTACATGTTGCTCCATGTAGAATTTGAAGGCAAAAGGTGAGTAGCTCTTTATTCGGGATTCTCGCTTTTCCTCATCTTTGCCATTTTTGCGCACAGGCACCGGAGACGTCTGAATCTGCTTTTTATCCTTGCTTGGTTTTTCAGCTTTAGTGTTCTTGCTGCTTTTGTCATTTCGCTCACTGTTCTCCTCAGTCTTATTGCACGTTGAAGTGGGGACTACACGGAGGGTCTGCTCTACGCCCATGCATAAGCAGTTGATATCAAACTGCTCAGAGCTACCGGGAAGTAACAAATGCTTGGGATACGGTGGTGGTGGACACCGCAGTTCCTGGTTACCATAATCCACATCTAGTTGATAGGCATTAGCTGCTCCAACAGGTGGCACATGCTGCTCGATGATCTCCAAGCCATCCACAGCTGGTGCCTGCGCAGGTAACCAACCAGGATGGGAAGGCCCCACTGCAGTCTGAGGCTCAGGTCTCATCACTCGCATGCTCTTCACTGGCTGGAGAATATGAGCAGATGTGACTGCTGTGATCGTATTTGGAGACGTAATTGAAGGATCAGGTTTCCCTGGAGGAACCTGTCTTATAGACACTGTCACTTGTGGCTGTTGCTGGTGGTTGTTAAAGGAGTTTGTTCTGCTTGGCACTGTGGCATCGGGTCTGAAGGATACATGTTGCCGTGGTGATGTTTCTATTCCTGGATTTTGTAAAGAATCTCGGCGTGACGGTGTTGCTGCCTGCCACTGCTGAACTTGAGGATTATTCATGTCATAGAGGTCCATATTTAGGCTATTTCTAGACGGAGTTAATAGATTTTGGGGTGGACTGTCTGAAAAATCATTAGCAAAGGCTGGACCTCTGGATATCACATGCATTTGATGAGAGGAAGGACTTGTCTGTTTGTGATGAGAATGTGATATATACAGGCTTGCCGGTGCCTGCTGAAATGCATGACCAGAACTATTCTGAACAACCGCCCCTTTATTTGGGAGATTGGTGTATCCTCCCTCCTGCTGCATCTTGTTCTGGAAGGATGGACTCCGCTGAACACCATACCCCATAGGTTCCCCCTGCACCATCATGTGCTGCCTGCTGTAATGTTGGCTGTTGGAACCATGGGATGCCTGCAGCTGCAAAGCTTGACTGCTGTGATTAGCCACTGGATAATTAATCACAGAAGACTCGATATTTGCAGGGTATGTTTTCTGCTGATGGCTTGTGGGTGTGCTGTGAGTGCCTACTCCAGGGGGTCGCTGTACAGGAGCATTCATAGCTGTAGACTGTGAAGTAGAGATTAAATAGTCCATGTATGGCCTTGGAACTTCAGTAAGCATATTTGCACCTTCTACTCCAAAGCCTGTCCCTTCATAGGCTGCGTTACTGATCTGATGGTAGGACGGAAAAGATTCATTTGATCCTTCGAAGCTTGGCCTGCGGGTTACGTTATTTGGCACAATACCCTTTCCTTTATAAAAAGAACACAAAAGAATGTCAGGTAACAATTCAGGCGAACCAATTACTTTGCACTACTCATCCATCTATACATACAGACATACACACACACACACGCACACGCACACTGCGTAGGGAGAATGTGTTATAAAAACACCCTCCAAAATCTAAATTAAGCACTCTGAACATTTGAAGTTATAGGTGCCAAGTATTACTACTGATAACAAGCTACTGGCCCACAACATTGCTCATGCCAGGAATCATCAGGGAGTCCTATCAAATCATGAAAATAGAAGCACAAGTTCCTTAACTATGAAATCATCAGATTACACTACAGCCTGGTTTTTAAAGCTGGACCAGTATTACCAGTCATTACTCACAGACAGGAGGAAGCTACATAGCAGGCTGTTAAGTACACCACCAATGGGAGAAAAAAAACTCCAAGAAGGACTGTCAATATAACTTTAAGTCAACATTACTAGAAGCTACTAGGTCATCACATAGCCCACATCTTCTGTACTGTGAGCTCACTGCTCATGCTGGGGATCTGTTTACATCTCTGTGTTCCATTGTTCTCCTCAAAAATCCTTATTTCCCTCTCCTTCATTCACAGCAAAGGCATCATACAGTTTGTTCTGTATTCTTTCCAATGTGTTGGACACAGAGTATCCCCTCGGATTACTCATCTTCCATCTGTTTGGAAGGCAAATCTTTCAGGGTGTCAACATGTTAATCTTGTTTGAAAAACGTGCAGAGACAAGATAGCAGCGTTCCTACACTGGAAGTGTTAATGGTACTTTTCATCGGTTCTTTGATCTGAGGACAAATTGCAGGTGTATAAAGCACACTGCCTGTGCTAAAAAGACAAGGGGAGACTGTGCTGTTGCTATTTTTTTGTTCCTCTTCTGGTTCTTTAGCTTCCACAAATCACAGGACTTGGCCCATTTATGCCTAAACAATTTCCTTTTAAAATCGTGACTTCACAAGGTCTGCAAGAATAGTCGTATTGAGAGAAAAGCTTGAACACTGGATTGCAAGCTTTTCTGATTATTTGCATTACAGCATGTCCCAGCTGGGCCAGATGCAGCACACCTGGAGCATAGCTGTTGACTCCTTGCCTTGACAGGCACACAAGGATGTGCACGTTATTAAGACACCATCTGCACCATCTCTGCACGCTGAAGAGGTTGCCCCCACGCTACATGACACTTTCATAAACAATGCAATGTTTTGAAACGGAATCAAGTTTGAAAATCAATGTTCTTTGAAGTGAAATCTATAAACGGCAACTCTTTCTTCCTATGATAATGCAAGGCCACGCTTACTGAGGTTGTACTTAAAACAGCACTCCCTGACAGCTCACCTGCTGGGACACAGCAAGATGCACTGATGAGGCCATGGCAAACCAAAGCATCCTAAGAAGTAGCTACTGTGGCCTGGAGGTGGGAGACAGCCGTAACACCCATTTGTCATCTCTGTTAGTAGGATTCATGCTGAGGCTTGGGGGCAAACTGACTTTGTTTTTCCCTATCAGAGGCCATGAAGGAAAGTAGGAGCAGTAATCGTCCCCATTTGGGACACATACTTCAGCTGTGCAAGGCATCTTGGTCACGTCAAGAGAGATATTGATGTCCACCTCCTAGATTTGTATACCAGTAGGTTTGTTCTGGTCTGACAGAGGAATATTTGGATTTGTGAAGATAGCAAACATGGTAGTTGCAGATGATTCTTTTTTTCGCACATTCCTATCCAACACGGTAACTGTTATGACTATCTCTTGCCTGCAAAGATTTTAGATCAGAGTGTATTCTTAAGATTAATCAACTATATTCACAGGATCATCTGTTTTTACACATAACTCTCTGTCACACAGTAACAACTGCTAAGTTTTATTTGAGTTTTGCCAGGATGCTGAAACTCTTGTAAGCTTTACTACAGAAGTTACTACAGAAGTTAAAGCAGGAAAAAAATGAAGACTTTGAAAATCTATTTCCATACACCAATATACAGAATTCAAAACCAGAAGATTTAAATTATCAAACTGCAAATGGGAAGTTCCCAAGTAGCATTACATGCTTCGTAAGGAAGTAGAGGAGACCTATGCTATCCTAGCACAAACAATACCATACCAAACAAATCAGCATGATTTTGTGGCACCTCAGGCAGGCAAACAGTAATTGCGAGATATTTAAGTTTTGCATTCTGTGTATCCTAAAAGCAAAGGTGGATTTTCAGCTTAAAAGTTTACGTATTCAAAATAGCTGCATGCACTGGAATGTTAAGAAAGCAAAACCAAATGCAAATGAAAGACAACTGAGTAATTAAAATGTTAGCCTAGAAAGATTTTCCAACCCTTTCAGAGGAAATATATGCTCTTTAGCACTGGGTGTGCACTCCTCTGCAGCATTTAACACCATGTGATTACACAGGTTCAGTCAGTCAGAGGATGCTTATTTGCTTGGTCAATTTTTGAAACTGAAAGAAGATAAAAGTAACAAGCTCTATCCAAACCAGTGTGTATCCTGATCACAGATCAAAAGCATTCTGCGGTGCTGGAAGTGCTAATGCCTGAATGGAAACAACTCTTGCGAGGCCTTTTGTCAGCTGTGGTCCGTGGTCTTTGCTCATGAGGCATATGCAGGGCCCAAATGCTCCCATTTGCTAATTTACATGAAACAGAACTGAAGGAGACTAGCAGGGACGAGTGGAAAAGCTTCTGTTATCTTGGCCCAAGCTACTTCTGCAGTGACTTCCAAGGATGTTAACATGAATGAATTCCTGGGAAGTGAGCTATCTCACAACCCCACAGCAATTATGTACGTGCAAGATTTTACTTTGCGGTAAACTTGAGATGATTGAGGTGATTTGCACTGAAGGATAAGCTTTGCATTAAGAAGTTGGACTGTGAACATGCTCCTGCAAAGCAGGTGAGCTGTGTTCAGCTTCCAGCCCAGTTCACCTTGCAGGGCCACGTTCATGTCACTGTCTCCTACAAGAGTACTACTGAATACTGCCAATCCACTACTTCTCACCAGCGACAACTCTACTTTGAAAAATACCTTAATGCAAGAAAGAAAAGTTTTTTTAAAAGTTCACGCTTACCTGGTGAGGTCTGCTTAATTACACGTACTATCTGTTCATTCCTAGGATCCAAATAGCTCATCTTACTGATGTACTCCAGAGCTGCTTCAATACTTCTGCTACCCGTCTGCTTCAGTGCTCGGACAGCCATCTCCTGTATAAAGCAAACAAAACTTGAATCACATTGACACAAAACCCAAGCACTGTACTGTAGGCTAGAAAGCAGCAAGCATTCTTACATTTACAGAAACATTTTATAATTCACAGCAGATCCAGCTGTCTGAAGCCAAATGGACTCATATTTTGAAAACATTTGCATCCCTTATACAACGCAAATTTAAAAAGAAAAAACACAACCTACCCAAATGTAACAGGAGATAAACTGACCTTTGGTGACAGAAGTAATCTTCTGATTATCTAAATCTAATAAGGACTAATTTGAACTGGAGTCCTAGCTCTTATATGGTAGAAGCTGGATGAAATGAATGTCCCCACCAAGGACTTGCCTGCAAATGTCAGTATCCTATTATCTTGCCACTGCAGTGCCATTTTTAGGGGAGTTCTGTCATCACAACCTGCCCACTGAGCACTGAATCAGATGGAGTTTGTTCCTTCTTGGCTTGGCTTACTGACTGCAGATGTGATGGCTGGGTTGGCACACAATGCTCTCCCATGGGGCAGTTCTGCGCACTGGCTAGCAGTCAGGTAGCCTCAACATGCACGCCCCTTTCCCATATCATCGGGAGCAAAGAGCAACTTCGCTCAACTGAACTGCAAAAGTACGTGTAACACACTCACTAACTGTTTACTTAGCAAGGGAGGATCATCTCAGATGACACTAATTCACACTTAGCACAGAGCCACACGCTGGCACTTGGCATTTTGCTTTGCTTAGCTCAGTCCCCTCCTACTCCCCCCAAAATGGCAGTATTTTCTCCATTACTCAGAGGTTCTGCTTGGGGAATAGCTATAGCAAGTTTGAATATTTTTCATACAATTTATGACTCATAATTCATAGAAAGGCAATAGTTGGTTTCACATTTCCTATAGCTGAAATATTTCACTGGCATCAACACATTACTAAGGGCAATTTTAAATCAACAGAAAACTATTATGTATGAAGGAAAGAATTTCCCACAATGTTTTTTTCCTCTTTCTTTCTTTTTTCTTCTTCTGGATACATTTCTAAAGTATTAGCAAATTCGCATCCTAGTGCTCAGCACTCTCATCATCCAGGGACCCTGGGCTTTACAGACCAGTTCCACAGGACTGCTAACACACTCTGCCCATTTACACCAGCTGGATCTAGCCTTAGATCACAAGTCTTAAACTTTCCTAAATCAAACATGCTCAATATGCAAGACTGAAAGATCTTTGGGCTGGCTTGGACATTGGGGTTTTTTTGTTTTGTCTGCAACGGAGTACCAAGAGAATAAATGCTTGGTAAGCAATTACCTTAATGATTAATAAAACAGCCTATATAATTCACTTTTCCCTCTCTTAGCTCTGTTGGCTATCTAGAATTCAAAGGGGCTAAAACAGGTTATTTTTTTATCACCAGCATAGCGATATCATCTCTGAAAATAATCCTTTCCCCTCCCTATACTATGGCACTACTTTCTCCTTTTTTGCCATTGCCTATGCCAGAAAAGCAGAGTAAAAATGTCACGGGTCTATTTGAAGCTGCATGTTCTACCTTCAGCAGACATGTTAGGAGATTCATATTTAAACTTCAGTGGGAATAATGGGAGGGGAAAAGCCCAATACATTTCACTGCAGAGTGTATAATAATCTAAGGAGGGCCATCAGGAGCTTGGGACTGGCAGATGTGTCACTGGCAATCTCACCCCCGCAAGCCTCCAGTGTGGCAGCAGCCCTGTGCTCCAGCTCACCACCTCTCATCTTTCATTAGGTCAGCTCCCACCCTCCAAACGGTTTCCTCATTACATACTCTGTTTGCTTAGCATTTACATTACTGCTGGAAAAATGAAGTAAGTTTTTTTTTGTGGTTCAAAAGAACACCTGTGATTCCCCAGTACACCATCCCATAGCTTTGGCCCTTTCCCCCATAGCTATCATAGGCCACAAATAGCCCCAGTTTCTGATGCTGGTTCACAAAAGCCTCACATCATCTCCAAGCAAATGGAGAGCGACCAACAAAAAATAAACATTCCACATACAAAAGGAAAGGGTTTTTCTCAGAGGCAAATCACATATAATCATAAATCTCCACACAGGAGACAAATCCCTCTGGGGGTATGCGATACGCCAGGAGAGTGGAGGGCAACAAGAAGCTCCAGCACTGTTACAGCTGCTCCTTGGCCTCCTCTGTGTTGTTTTTCCCACTGCCATCCTCCCTGGCAACCACATGGAGAAGGCTCCGCTCATTCCAGCGCGTTTTCATTAGGGATGGGGGACAAGCTGATGCATGGCTGAGGCTCATGGAGGGTGTGCTCTGTGCTTGAGGTGGCCACTGGCTATCGGGCATTCCTATACACATGGCAGTGATGAGCTCTGCTGAGCAAGGGAGTGTGGCTGGGATGAGGCAGCAAAGGGCTGGCCTCCAGGAGCCTGCTGAAGGGGAAGCTGGCTCTTCACTGGCAGCAGGGGCCAAAGCCTGGGCTGCATTTGCTGCTTATCAATGTAAGGGCTGTTTTGAAGGATGGGAAGAAGGGCAGAAGATGGATTAAGCAGTGTCAGTAGTTACACTTGTTGGAGAGCACAGGCTTAAGTGAGATGGAGGGTGTTTGTGAGAAGCAGCAGAATGGCTCAAGAAGAAGGAGAGAAATCAGTGCCAAAATCTTGCAAATTGATACTGCAGACAATAGAAGAGCTGAGGAAACAAGAAGACAGACACTGGGCAAGGATAAAAGTGCACAGCTACACTGACACAGATAGAGCTGTCTTGATTTTATGCCACTCTAAGTTTTAGAAAGAGAAGGGAAAAAAGACCAGAAATGAGACATGAAAAAAAGATCCGCTCAGAGCTGTATCCAACACCAAAACATTCAAGTAGGCACAGGATCAAATCCAGCTCCCACTGAGGTCAACAAAGATTTCCATTAACTGCAAGGTACACGGCATCAGGCCCTATGCTTTGGATCGTTTCCTTTTCACCAGGCCAAACGCTGTCAGCCGCAGTATGGTTTGAGAAACCTGGCCGCTGGCTGCATTCTGCTAACCCCACAGCCAGCTGTCAGGCTGCAAGGAGAAACACAAGCCACTGGCAGCGTGCACATAAACCACAAGGGAACGGAGCGGTCCCGGCCCCAACTCATTCTTTGCATTCTGCATATTCCCTTCGGAGGATTCAAACATCTCTCTGCGCAGGGCTTTTATGCACCTTTTTGCATCATTAGCTGTTGGTGAAAAAATAAACCAGAAAAGGTAAAGGTGAAAAGCTAGAAGGTAAAAATGTGCTTTTACAATTAACTCTAATAATTTTGTAATTAATGTTACAGCTGCGGTATTAAAATGAGGTTTCAGTGGTCAGCTGTGGTTCTGGACAGATCTAATGGAAAACCAAAGTCAGGCCATGAACCACGAGGCAGATTGAGGCAACTCTGCAGGATCCCAAATTTGTGGGTTCATAGAGAAAAACAGGGAAGGGGGGTGCTTCCCAGCTAGTTCCTACAGTGGGCTACCCAAACCAGACAGCTGCACGGTCAACACGCTCTCCATTATCTCCCCAGCCTAGCGCTGGTACAAGGCAGCTTTCCAAGAGATTTCAAGATTTTGCTAGAAGGAAGGCCACCTTTAAGCTCAGATGCTCAACAGGGAAAATCCTTGTTTGATGGTAAACAGATATTTGGATGTGTGCATATACAGACTTCATCTCTCTCTGTGCTCTGTAGGCAATGTGAAAGGCTTTCCCCATTTTACCCTCCCGCCTGGCTGTTCTCCACCAGCATTGGCAGAGGCTTGCGTT
The DNA here is from genome assembly GCF_000687185.1 of Egretta garzetta. Taxonomy (NCBI): domain Eukaryota; kingdom Metazoa; phylum Chordata; class Aves; order Pelecaniformes; family Ardeidae; genus Egretta; species Egretta garzetta. The sequence continues at coordinate 147,867 of NW_009260611.1, forward strand.
CTTGCTGTACTACAGGGTTGTCCAGCAACATTTTTCATTCAGAAAGCTCCTCGTTGCCAAGATATATTTATCATCCAAGAGAAGATTGCACAAGAGGTTACAATAAGTAAGACTTTTTCCCAAGAACATTGTGTCTGAAGGAGACAATAGGTCCTCCAAGATTTGGCAAGGGTAATTAATTGCTAAGAACAACAAAAATTAATTACTGGCTTTCCATTCACAAAGAAGGATGGGCGACAGATGCAGGAAACAGATACAGGTTCCCTGCAGAAGGGAAAAAACTAAAGTTCATGCCAGAACAGATGATCCAGAATTGATTATGAACCTTTCTGCCATAGCCCACCATTGTGAGAGTTTTCATTCATGATTTTAAACATGCGAAATGTAAGAAATTCAGGAAACAATGTGTACAATATACTCTGTCAGGATTGCTGCAGCCCCACAAAACAGAGAACTTCATTTTGTAATATTCTCTATCTGTGATTATTCTCTAGTTGGATGCTTCATCCGATTTTGTATTCTACTTTTGTTTTGCCTGTTTTCAGGTTGCTAACACCAGGGTCTAAATTTTGCCCACAAATTCCCACACCTATCTATAACCCTGATTAAAATATTCTAGCCACAAAATTAAGAAGCTATTCCGAGAATCATTAGCGCTCTTCAGCTTTCATGTATGAAAAAAGCAGGAGGAAATCAGCACTGGCAGAGACCTACTGAGTGCCCACTTGTTTGCCGCAGGATCACCTAGTCCATTCATAAACCACATAACCCATTCAGAAACTAACTCCAAGAGTAGTTAAGAGTTTTCTGCCCCCACTGCTCATTAAAAGCTCCTCCAAAGCTACACCGCTTTGGCAGTGATAAACCTCCTTCCTACTTTCAGCCTAAATTACACAGGCTCAGTTTATTCCCTCTGCCTTAAGTTTCAATTGTCTTTTAACTTCAGCAGCTCTGCTGTTATCTGCAGAGAGCGAGCCCCCTTCATCCTAAGGGATGCTTGCAGCTTGCCCTCTTGGGCTAAACAAACCACATTCTTTTAGTTTTCTCTTGTAAACAGGCTCTTTGTTCTCTTTATCGGTGTAGTGGCCTACCTCTGTATCAAGAAAGATCAGGCTGGGACATGGTTTTGATAAGAGCTGCACACACCATTCTTGATGGCATGCAAACAGTGGTGGAAGAGTTATCCTTGTGGTGAAGTCATTCCTTTCCTTTGTTGGTTTCAGCAGAGGAAGTTTGAGTTTGGGGCTTTAATCCCAGCTTTCAGTCTTTGCCTGCAGCATTTCTACCCTTTTTGCGCCTGAAATTATTTTCAGTTCTGGTAGCGTTCCAGCCCTTAAGGTCATCCATTACTTTGGTTGGATGCTCCAGCTCTGCTTTGCACTGACTTTGCGTTCACACTTCACATTGTTAGAGTGCTTCCTTTTTTTTTTTTAATACCAGACTTATTAATGGAAAAAGTATGCAGGAGGGACACCCTGTAGGGTTGGGGCAGATGGAAAAAGAATATGGATAGGTGATGAAATGTAAGACTCGCTAAGTTAAATCACATCAATGTATGAAGAAAATAACTGAACTGTAAATTAGGAATGGGGATTTACAGGTAAGGAACAACTTTAACAAGAGGGTTTTTATGTAACACTTCCAAGGGATATTTGAAGAACTAACAAAGGGAGTATGCCCAAAAGATAGAAGGAGGATTTTGGGAATGATACAGTGCTCTGGTAAACATCCTATCAGAAGAAAAACAAATAAAACCAAAACTAATGTGACATTTGCTGCTATGCCACTGCTCATTCTGCTTGCCTTCAAACTCTTTTAGTCTTCATTTAGACAGTCACCTACAGAGGGTGGGCATTTTCACTATTCTGTGTTTGCGCAGCATCCAGTACAATGGAGTCCTGCTTTTGTTGTGTTTATGGCAGTATGACAACTTATTATTAAATAAAAGTAAAGTAATTAAGTCCGGCACAAAATATTCAGCTTGGAGTAGTAGGCAAAAGGATGTTGGAGGGCTAAAGTGTCAACTCTCCTGGGCCCCTTGTATCGCTACCACCACAAACCAGTGCTGAAATAAGATTACCTTAATCCTCTAAACCACAGGACATGGCACACTTCCTGTAGCTATGGAAGGAACGAAGCAAAATAAACCAAAAGTAACTAGAGATTGAGAAGCATCTTTTGATGATCAAGATTATAGCTGTTCAAAATATTTCCAGTATCTTTTCAGATTTAAAACAGCTCTGGATAATTAAAAAGCAAACAAATGAACCAGACAAATCAAACCAACATTTGAAATTTATCACGTTAGTTTTTGTATTTTACTAGCCGTAGAGCTAATACAAAGTTCTTTCACAAGTATCACAAAAAAATCAAAATAAAACGGCCCTCATGACACTTCTCTACTCCTTTTTCCCAGCTGGTTTTCCTTAAGCTCATGACTAATCAAATCTATTTAAGTTCCTCCAAGAGAAAAAAAAATACTCTATAGCAGCAAGGTACTTACAAAGAACAACACCGTGACACCTTTACCAACTTGGAAAGGGCAGGGGAGAAAAAAAACAAGAGCTGAAAACAGTAACTGCAAATACGACATAGCTCCTTAGCAGGTGTCTCAAAAGGCACCAGTTACATCAAAATGCTTTTTCAACACCACACAATTCATATCAAGTAGCAGCATATAACTTCTTTTTTGGGTTGTTTTTTTCTTTTTTTTGTTCTTTTAACTGAATTCATACAGTACATTCCTCCACTGCAGCTTCTTGCAAGACACACTGTGTTTGGCCACGGGTATTCCATGGACGATGCCTGCCATTTTACACTAGTCCTTGTGTTCCATGAGTTGTTCAAATATGGCTCTTTGCATGAAAAGGAGAGATGCGAACTTCAGGCTATAAGCCAATCTAAGGTCCCAAAGTTAAGATATTTGGAAATAAACCAAGCATGGCTGCTCAACATATTTCCAAACAAATGCTTGTAAAATGAAGGGAGTATTTATAACAAGGCATTTCCAGACAAAAAGCGCATATGTAAACACTTCAAGAAGCTCTGCTGAACTATTCAAGAGATGCAATCTGTTTAAAGAAAAAACGCACATGCGCTGCAATGTCAATTTGCAAATCCAGTCAGAACATTTAATCAGACACCTCCTGTTGATGCCTCACAGAGTATGTGTGCGTACATATAGACATACATGGAGATATTACATAATGTGTGCACATCTGTGTATGTGATTTTGTTGAAATTAATCGAATTTCAAGTAATCCTGTGAACCCTTTGAAAGCAATGTATTAAGAAAGACACGACACCTTCTTTCATGAAGAAATAAGGCTCTGATTTGTGTCATCAGTTAGACAAGTACATTCATTATACACACAAACACATTTATTATAGCATTTCTGGAAGCAAGGTCAGGCATTCTGGAAAGGATTTGGAAAGGGAAGGCCTGCAGGAAACTGGAAGAGGTCCTGCCCCAGGCAACAAACCTGCACTCTGCATGAAGCTCAAGTGTCATGAAAGAACAATTATAAACAGGCAAGGAAAAGAGGGGCCATGGCACTGACAATGATAATGGAAAGAGAGTGAGAATAATCAAAACCCATCATGAATACCACTTTGTTTTCTTCCTTTCTTCCAAGCTGGCTGGGAAGCAAGAACAGAGCTGAGCTGCTCTGTCACAATCAGGACACAGGCATGTGAGGAAGGGGAGCAGAGTGCAGAGAGCCCCATCACAGAGGCAGCTTAATGGATAGACCTGAGGGGCAGTGACAAAGAGCCTGTCCTCCCTGTCCCCCTGGCCTTGGAAAAAGCACATCTGTGGCTAAAAAGCTGGTGGCAGAAGCCTAGTTTCCCTAGATATTTGGTGGAGTGAGCGACACTGTTAGCACCTAAGGTAAGTGGTGACTTGCTTCCTACCTCAGAGGTTCTAGCACCCCTTTCTGAGGGCACTCCCTCTTTCCCCCAACTTTTGAAGGAGCACAGGCTCCTAATTAAGCAACCAAACTTGGCCAACAGGAATAGGCACCAGTAACATCTCCCCAAGTACAGAAAGTCCCCATTCTGGCAAACACACATTTTGCTGCAGATCCCACATCAGAACAGAGGTGTAAGGAATGAGCACACAGAGCATTCAGTTTTGAACACATGTAGTACTACAGGACTATCTACATACCACGATGCACAGACCAGGTTTGCATTAATGGTAAAATAAAGGAGAGGGGAAAGTGTGTATTTGTATGTCTTCACTGCTCGAGGTGTCTCCTAGCTGCACAAAATCCTTTCTACTGTAATGGCACCCGAAGGCTTCTGCACTGCGCTGAGCCCTACACAAACACAAAGGAAGGATCCTATTCTAAAAAGGATTTCTAATTTAAAACAGAACAAACAATTGTATATACAGCCATAACTGTTCCTCATTACTCTTTAAGTCTGCTCATTGGAGAACTATTTAAACTATTTAGAGTTCAGTCTAATCAATGACCCACGGTGGGTGCATCAACAGACAGAAAGTTGTACAAATCTCTCCTAATCTTTCTTCAGCACTGGAGCAGAGGGAACTCAAACCAGAAGCACTACTACATGCTAATTCAGAAATCTTATACTGAGGCTAAATCATGTTATATAAACAGCATTGATAAATTACTGCATTGGCAGGTTTATGTTACAGAGCAGCATGGAAGAACTTTGCTTACATCATGCATGTGTGAATGCACATGCACGTATATGCAAGTGTGTACATAGCTCCTTTCCAAAGGTGTTCATTTACTTCCTTGAAATCGCCTCACTTTGGTGACAGGAACAGGGAACTTCCCACCCTCTGGACATGGTCCGTAGCACGTTCAGCCTCAGCTCCAGCTCACTCCCGTCCCTCTCTGACTGGCAGCCACTGCGGTGACCCGTACTCTGTCACAGTGCCTCGGCCATATGCCTTGTATTAACCACTGAGGCTCAAAGAGTTTCTCCTGGTCCCACAAGTCAAGCCAAGCCAAGCTACTATTCAACAATACTTCTAATATTACAAAGGTAACATAACATCCTACAATAGCTTTTGAACTCCAAAGAAAAGGAAACAGGGCAATTAGAAAATAAATTCAAGTATAAGCAAATGAGCTGTCCTTAATCAAGAAGCATCACCATCTTCCTGTAATGTCCACTGAAAACCCCTGCTAGGTTCCTGTTCACATTTTTTAATAACTAGAGGCGTTACCAAACACGCCATCCCCTTTTCATACCAAGCCCAACACTGGGCCAGCTCCGCGGCTTACAACTGTGACTCAAAGAACAGGAGTCACCCATCTGGTACTCCAAATCAAATCCTTTGTACAGGGCAGAGAAGTCTAAGCCAGTGGAGAGCTTGTTACCAAGCCTGTGTTTTCATTCAAGTTGCTAAAATCTTGAATGCAACGCCTCCCATCTCCTTGTCTTCTCCTTTCTTTATCCTAACAGTAAAGCAGTCAAGTTGATGCAAAGAGCAGCAAATCCTTTCAGCAGCAGCATGGAGTAGCAGGGTTTGCCAAAAGCCATTAGCAGACAATACCGGTTATAACTAGGAGGAATATGCCTTTGTAACTAGGAGGAAGATATGCATGGGGCAAGAATCTTCAAATAGTCACCATTTGGTTTGAAACCTTCCTTACATCCAGAAAGCAATAATGGATCCAGAAACTCAATTTAAAGACAGAATTCAGCTTGAAAAGACAAGAAGAACAGGAAGCGTTTCCCTATCACTTCTTCATAAGGTGTACTGAAACCATCAGGAGAGCAGGAGAGGTGCTGTGCATTTCACCAATGCAATCAGAAAGTTTTCCCACCCAAGAGAACGGGCAGACTTCAGCCAGACTAATTCCTCCTTACTCCACTTCTGCCCTTGATTGACTCAGTCTGATGAAACACGCAAATTTGGCAAAAAGTACTGACATTAATACCAATGTAAATATTAAAGGCCAATTTGAGAATATTAATAAACACTGTAGCACCCAGGCAAAGAACCAATACAAGTTCCTGGGGGGAAAAAACCTACCAAGTTGGCTTCAGGAATTTACTGATTCCACTAAAACCTCAGAAACTCTCAACACACATAGAACACGGTAAAGAGCCTTGCACAGAGGGCATTTTCAAAGTTGAAGTAGAATTAGACCCAACCTTGAGGGAAAGGTTCACCACACTGCAGAACAGGAGTGTTATTTTAAGAAAGGCTCTCCAGTATAGCTTCATTTCCAGTTGTGTACCGGGATCCTCATGCATGAAATATGGCCACGAATAAAAAATAGCATCTGCAACTCTGTTCTCTGGGGGTCCAAGTGAGCATCCCTACATTCAAGGTTAAAAAACAACCTACTCCTGACATAATGCATCTTAAATCACTAAATATATTAAGATGGCAGTTCCAGCAAAAGCCACACCTTGCTGTGCAAAGGCCAGCTGCCATTTAAAAAGCACTGTATAAACTCTTCCAAGTAATCTCTTGGAATCAGGTTCTTTCAGGTTCTTTCTCTCAGGTGGGATGCTTTGCGGTCTTAGTATTTTACGCTTATTAGTAACCAGGGCACATTTGCTGCAAGAGCAGCAGGCCATCCCTGTTCTCCTCCAGACTCACTTTCCACATAGTGAGCTGTCAGAATGATAGCATGACTCCTCCCTACTAGTGCCCACATCCCCCCCCCCCCCCCCCCTTTTTTTTGAGACAGCAGTTTCTTACTCTATCAAGGCAAGTAAATCACACTAGATAGAATAGCAGTTCAGTGAATGTTTCATGATGAGCTTATTCCTCTTCATTAGCAGCCAGTGATGTGTTTGCTAATTTTATTGCTCAAGCGTTAGTCAAAAATGCATTTGGCTGGCATTACATTTACAATAATGCTGTTTGTGTAGCAAAGCATTTCTTTTCAGTGGCCACAGACATCAAGTGCTTCTCATTGCTCTTCCTTCTACTATAAAGATACATACATATTGAGTTATGTATAAAAGAGGATTTTTACAAATAGTCACAGAGCTTGCAAATGATTTCTTAGCCAAACTGGATACAAGGGACTTGAAAACTGGGTATTCAGATTCAGCAAGATGAGTTACAAGGTTTGTTGTCCAGGAATAAAGACCCAAAGCACAAAAAAGAATTGTGTCAAAGACTGGAAGAGCTTTTTGCACTGACAAAGTCAGCTGTTCCCCAGAAAGTCACACGGTGCTGCAAATTTGCAATGCTTTAGTACTGTTTATTGCATATCTCCATACCCAACTCTACAAACTGAATTTTGCATCTATCCCTGTTAACGGTGCTTCTGTCATTTTTACTGAGTACTGCCTACTTAAGGCACCAGAAGTTTTCTCATATTTCATAAGACACTAACATTTAAAGAGTGATACTCCTCTCCTTTTCTTGTAACTTTATATGGGTTTATTATCAGTTTAAACCACTAGAACTTTCAAGTGTTGTTTTAAAACCCCTTCACCAAGGCAAGAAAAATTCAAGTAAAGGCAGTAAAACTAAGTCGCCCATTCATATTCAAGGTCAAATACTAACATAATTTTCCAAACAAGGTTTGAGCATATTCCCGATATGGCCTTTAGGAAGAGTTTTGGTCCCCTTAATTTTTCTTTGGGGACTACTTCAACAGAACTATAAAACCTCCAGGATATCTGGTTGGAATGCATTACCACTGAACTGTTCTCTCCTTTGAGGATTTATACCACAATGGGACCCCAAGTGACATCAAGCAGTAATGCACAGTCAAAAAGAAAAGAAATAAATCCGAGAAATATAGCTCCATTGTGAGACAAATGAAGGCTACTTCTCTCTCAGCCTCACAGTTCAACGCAGCATGTCTCACATGACTGAAGAAACATCTGGGTTTTATCTTGAGATTCCTAATATTTTTCAGTACAGACACATACACACACAGAGAATGCAAGTGTGCTGGGCAAGACAACTTGGCTTATTTATTGTTCAAAGAGTAGGAAGATGTAGAACTCTTACATAAAGTATTATTTTTAAAAAATGTTGGCGTTTTTGAATTTTATTTATTAATTGTAATGCTATCTTTCTTTTTTAAAGGTTTTAATTCAAAAAATATAAAAAAGGCATTCAGCTTTTAACATCTTAAAATCAATATGCTCAACGTTGTAATACAATATACTCAAACACTGCAGCACTAGGGATCTCATTAGACATTTTCCAGAAGTCTTCATGCAGCGCTTAGTTTCATTAACTCTATCAAATACACGTGTAGAACTACAGTCCAAAGCTAAGAACTGCTAAACACCATTGACTGCCACTTAATGATTAAGACTACAAAAATACCCCTTTGTTCTAAACACTTTATATGACTGCTAGCCACTGCAGCTTTTTGCAGTTGCAAGATAAAAACTCTCATTTCTACCAATGCTAGAAGCAAAAAAAGAAAAAGAGAAAGAAAAAAAACCAGCTGGATAAAATATCTTAAGGTCAGGCTTTTTACATGTAAAGCAGCCGCAGCAAAATTATTCACATTCTTAGCACATAGCTGACCGGGACAAGATTCCACGGAGAGGCAAACAATTCCCCCAAGAGAGCAGCTGCATCTTCCTCAGCTCGGGAGCTACTGGGGGGAGGGAGAAATGCCCACTGGCATCCCCCAAAGCGATCAAGAGCGGGAAGAAAATGAAAGACTGCTTCTGCTCCATGGTAATGCTTCACATGGCCTCCTTTTCTGTGCTCAGTTAGAACAGAGAAGTGTAAAAATAGGTAAAGAAATAAATAAAAATAAAGCCAGTTGGTAACACACACTTTGATCAATGTCCTAGAGGAACCTTTTAAGCAGACTCCCAAGTTTGGTTAATAGAAGAGTAGGGGGGAAATACTAGCTAATATCGAACAGAAGAACTGAAAGGAATACAGTCATCCGGCTTTGCCTGTATTGCATAATTCTTTTCAGAAGTATCTTTTGAAAGTATAAAACCATTTTTTTCTGGGTTTCCACAATGTCTGTCTTAAATTGTGCCTTTTTTTGTCTAGTATTTCCTTAGCAGTATCTTTACTCCATTCACCTCGACGTTATTTCTGTTGGCTACCGGCCAAGTGGCACGCTTTAATAGTCAAGACACACAGTACTGAAGAAGCACCTTTCTCGTTCCTCTCCATTTACAATTTACGTGCAAACGCTGTGATATGTAATTTAGGTTGTTGTAAGAAAATAAATCCTCTTGCAAGATCACCCTCAATGCCACCCCCTTAACATCAATATCTCCTCACAAACCTGCCATTAACCATGAATGAAATCAGCTGCAGCAACATGAAAAATGACCATATCTCTACTTTCAGCATTCGTAACTTAGCATTCACATTATTATCTTCCAGCTGCGGGTGTGCCAGCAGAAAACTACTCCCACCTTGTTCCTAGCTGCCTGTCACTGCTCCCTATGCCTGAGGTATCACCTGCTTCCCACTTGCCTGATCACACCGCGGTCCACTCGCTGCCCAAGACAGCTGGGTTAGCACAGACCTGTGATTTAGCTGCTGAAGCTAACTCAGCTCATTTTGACCCAAGTGAGCTAGGGTTAACTCCAGCAGGAGCTCACTGGGGCAGTAAGACCTGGGTGAGAGGAGGAGTAAGAAGAGACGATGCTGAGCAGATGGCCATCTCTGGAGCACAGCTGGAAGGAGGAGAGCACGTGAGCACAGGCTGAGCTTTCTCTTGGCATTTCCTCTGACGGTGGTTGACAGCCAAGGCAGCTGCCACTGCTCTCAACTTCTCTGCTCCTTTCTGTGCCCCCTGCCGTACCCCCCAATTGTGCTCGTGTCTGTCCTGCCATCACCATAAAGCTATTTCTAACCTGAATCTGTTTCCTGATCAGTCACCGCTCAGCTCCACAAACCCTGTGCTGGCACAGCTTGTGGGAATGAACTGCGGAGGAACAAGCAGGAAGACAGGTGGCTTTGGTAGCACCGCCAAAAGTTGCTCTCCTGAAGCTCCAGCCCAGGAGCCTCCTCTCCTTCCTTCACACCAAACTACAAACTTCCCAGGTGAATGGAATATGCTTGTGATATCTCAGACCATAACATTTTTCTTTTTTTTTTTTTTTTTCTTTATGCTGCCTTAAGAAAGTTTTTAATTGCAGTATTTTGTGTGTTGGTGTCATATTAGGTTTAACAAGCTAATCCCGCTCTTACTTGTGCAGTTATCACCTAATATTTCAAGGCAACAACAGGACATTTTTCAGAAATACATTTGATCATCTTAAAAAGATATAGCCAAGGGGAAACAGTCTTACATGACAGGCTATAAATCAGCATATTAGACAAGTAATTTTAAACCACAGGAAGAAAAAAACCCCCCAAATCTCAGTATATCAAGCCAATAAAAACCCTGTAACACTGACTCTAGAAGATATTGGACCTATTCCATAACAACTATATTTCTTAGGAAAATAGAGTATTTTGAACTCTAAAAAAGCCTGAACTTGATTAGACTGAAACAAAGGAGAGGGAAGAAAGCAGAGCAGAGGACGTGATTCCCCTCATACTTCCTCTACAGTTGAAGTCTGAGGCAGAAGCTTGAGAAGGCTTGAGCAGATAAAGAAACCTCTCCCTTGACCAGCGTTGACACACTTACTAGTTCCCAGTAATCCTGGCAGTGGCTCAGTGCTCCTCACCTCCCACCTTCAAGCCTTTGCTCAAACTTTTAGGAGATTATTGTTTTCCAGTGCTGTCAACCCATGTCACTTGATAGGAGAACAAACGGCAACTGTTTTTCAGGCTTCATTACTGTTGTTATTATTATTATTACTACTACAGCACATGCTCAGTCACATGAATACTACTCAGAGACAGTAATGTTTCTTCCAAGATTTTTAAGGGTACAAAATATTAAGAAACCAGTAAGATACAAGTAATCACTTTTCTTCCTTGAGAAAACATATTCTTAAAAGTGAGGTCTACAGCAGTCTCACGCTGGGCAAAATTCTTCTCAAATATTTCAGATGCAGAATGAAGCCTGTCCGGTGCTTGGATGAGATAACACTAATAGTAACAAGCACAACACTACATGGCCTGGAAGGGAGGCTTTATAATATAGCAACCCAGAAACTAATACTCAACAATGCGCAGTAGTGCACTGGTGAACGTCTCAGTTTCTGGATAAAATAAAACAGTATAGTTCCTGTGCACCTGTTCTACAAAGCTGCCAAAGGTAAGGATATATGTCTGGTTAGGCAGTGAAGTTCCAAGTTCCTAAATTTCTCCTAAGAGAATTGGGTGGAGACAGTACTCCTACTGGTTTCTAACCTGTCTGCGTGTTGCCAAGTACTGTTAAACAGATGTCACTGCATCACACCTACTGCAGGTTCTTGAGAAGATCTGTGTTCATACTCTTTGAGCATGCCAAGCCCCAAACAAAGCTAAGCCTCCATGGTAATGATACATGGAGACGGTCTCTGTGTTTTGATGACCAAGTTCATGCTACACCAGTAAACTCCAAGAGCTTGAAGTAATTTCTATAGCTCCAGAGAAACCCTCTTTCCTCACTTCCACTGTGTGTGTACCTTACTTGGGGTCCTGTCTGTGCGCACATTGCCTCGGATAATGCTGTGAGACGCAGCACTACAGGTGCAATGACTCCTCAACAGCAGTGTTCAAGAAGACACTCTGTCCAAGGTCAACATTCACTTCCAATAACAAGCATTGCATGCCTTTTCTCCAAGGCATCCATCAGCTCTTATAATTGCCAATATTATGATTAATTATTTTTAATCAAGCTTTCAGGCCAGGTTGGATGGGGCTAGGCCAGGTTGGATGGGGCTCTGAGCAACCTGATCTAGTTGGCGGTGTCCCTGCTGACTGCAGGGGGGTTGGACTCGACGACCTCTAGCGGTCCCTTCCAACCCAAAACATTCTATGATTCTATGATTCCAGTATCTGCGACCACCTTCAGAGACTAACCACAGAGGCCAAGGATAAGCAACCTTATGTGTGTGTATATATATATATACACACATATAGAAGTATGTGTGAAAATCTGAATTTAGGTCATTTTTTTCCACAACAGAAATTTGTAGTATTTACGTTCCAGAACATGCAATATCTGAGATATTAGAACTATCCAAAGTACTGCCATGCAAAGAAAATAGTAATAGTCATACTAGTTCCATATATGTAGCCCATTACTTGAATGACTATAATTATTCTTGTATATCAATTTTAATAGTCAGTTTTCAACTTTCAGCTCGTCTCTGCAAAAGGGTAGAGCTAAGAATCTACAGTAGGAGTACCCTAACCTGTAATAATCTGACAGCCTACATCTTAAATAGGATCTATATCCTAAATACCAAATGAGCTTTAAACAGGTATTACAATGCTCCCATCTAACTGATCTATCTGCCAAGCAAATTCTGTGTTCTTTCTAACCTGAAGCGTACGGGCTGGGACATCCCACCAGCTGACTACTTGTTCACTCCTGCTCTGAACATTTACCCACATTTTCAATACAACCTCAAGCTCTCCTCTTGAAGAACATTAAGTAAGCAGACAGTAAGAATGACAGAGATACCGGCGCGAACAATAAAAACATTAAATACCATTATTCTTTTATCTTCTCTCTGCTGCAACCTTCCTACATCCCTACCCTAGGAACATCAATTCAGGTTGTAAGGTCTCCTGGTTAGAGACATCATTTTTTGCAATGATGTTGCACCACACAGCTTTACTGCAATGCCAATAGAGCAGTGGCTTTGTATTTGATTAATGCTGTAACGGAGCAATGCAAATGTGAAACCCAAGGTGAACAGTAAAATTCTTGTTAGCAGTTTACACTGGTAACACGATCCATACCACACCGAGCTTTTCCCAATTTCTAACATGCAGGTCATAGACCAAAGATCCTGTTCTGCCAGGAAAGGTACTGTTAAGTTTTCTTATAACATCATTACAAATGCTTGGAAAACTCTGTGGATACCAACATGATAATCTAGAGAAGAAAGAAGGAAAATACCAGGTATGCTTCAAATTATAGGAATATTTTAACTGGTTATTAATTATGACATATAGCTGGGTTTAACCATCCATGTAATCTGAAATCCAAGCTACCGATATTAAATGGATTTGAACAGATTTCCATTTAAGGCCAAAATCTGTGCCAAAACCTAAGTCTAAGTAAATGGACTTAGCATGTGGGTGTACTGGTGGAACAGGAGGACTCTTTTACTGCTCAAAATAAGCAGCAAAGCTCTGGCCTGATGAAATCAATAGGAATTTTACTGCTGATTTCAATGAGGACAGAATTTCAGCCCAAGAATCTTCATCTTCCAGCACGGTGCGGCTGAGGATATGGTCCCAGTATAGATATATGCACAGTTGATCTGCAATCCCAAACACACTACTCTTCCCAACTTTCTCATGTCACCACATTCTGCACAGCAGTGCTCAGAGAGCAGAGCCAAGCTCTACCAGAAAGTCAGACTGTGCAGGCTCTTCACATTTTGTCTTCTGACCCAAGCATCGCAGGGACCCTCTGTTGTTGCAGGTGGGGTCTGAGGAAGGAGAACACTGTTACTCAGTAGCTAACGAAATGAAAAGGCCTTCTCAACCCCCCAGCACTTCTTGCAATGCTCCATACACTAAAGTCATATACCACTACAAGCTGGATCGCAGCTCAGTGCATTCCACTGCACTTTGTCACGCTTCCCTGACCGATACTATGCCAAAAATGACTAGCTTTAACAGTTCTCTGGTGAATAAAAGAGCTTTTGCAACTCTAAAACAGAGCTGAGTTTTTAATTCATGTTAAATCTGCTTTTCTGTTCTGCAGGAACATTTTTAATGCTGCCTGTAATTCCCCTTCTGTGCTTTTTTCTTACTTCTGTAGTGACTTTTGTGAAGATAAAGGGAAAATTCAAGCTAACTAGTTTTTAAAAGCCTTAATGAAACCTCTAAAATATGCCTGAAGAAAGTAAAATATGAACTAGCAAAATACAAAGATAAAAAAGATCCACATCGTGTTCATATAAATCTAGAAATACATGGCAATAAGCCAGAAGATTCACAAGACAGCTACCATAGGGAACAAAATCCAAAATACAGCTGAACTATCTAAACAAGCATAGAGCAACATTATTCAAGATTTGCACATTTACTGTTTATTTACTCCTTACCCAATGGAGCACAATCTTGCGGAATAATACAGATTGCTCCTGCAAACATCCCTTCTACTCAGATACTCTAAGCACTTACAGTTATAGACTATGCCCTAAGAAACTTTCCTTTGTAATCCTGTATTCAAAACCCATGCCTACAATTACCAAAAGAACAACATTATGAGAAAACTGTAAAACTAATGTAAGCACTTAACAGAGTAAAGTGCTTGTTATGTCAATGCTTGGCTCCCTTCTGCAGTAGAATACCAGCATGTTGTTATGTGCACCCAAAAAAGGATCCCACTTCTCTGCAAGCCAGTTAGCTTTGCTCAGCACATCAAGAACTGTTGCCGGTTCCAGCCCATTTTTGGAACAAGAGGTTTCACTATCCAGCCCCATCTCCATGCTGACCTGGAAATACGCCTGCCCCGATTGCTACTCGCGTATGGAAATAATAAAGCTATTTTTACACAAAAAGCAAATCCTTTATTTTCCCAAAAGCAAGAACAGCCATTGCAACAGGCATAGAACCCAGGCATTTAGAATACAGCAGGGCTTTACCTACAAGTACAAAAAGCAATTAAGCCTTGTGAGCAGAACATGTGGGCAGGATGAGGGGTTAAGCATGACTTTAAACAGCAAGCACACAAAAAACACTGAAAAGAGGGAAGTGGGAGGAGGAAAGCAAGGCAACCTGGAGCTTTTAAACTCAATAGGCTGGGAAGGTGGGGAAGACACCTCTTCTCCTCTGCCAAGCCTGCCAGCTAGAGCAAGCAGCAGTCACTCACTGTTGGGGGGCACTGCTGGGAACCCCATGCCGCTTTCCCTGGCGTGCAGGGAGTAGCCCTGGCTCATGCTGCTGTTTCTTCCACACTGCAGAGCTGAAGAAAGGGACTTTCCTAACACCCAAGCACAAGCTCTTGCTGAATGTACACTGGCTTTGGTCATGCAGGCGGCTTTGGGGCTGAGAGGTAAGAACAACACTTCAGTGTGCATGATTAGAATTTTCATCCTCAAAAACTGGATCAAATTTTCAAGGCAGATAGTCCATCAGGACTAATGTTCCTCCATGTTAAAACCACCAGTTTGCTCCTAATGTTGGAACTCAGCACTACCAGCTCTGTGACCCAGTTGCCCTCATCCCCAATAAATGCCAAATATCCTCTCTGCTCACACATCCAGCTCCTGCTTTTTAGCAGGAGCTCCATCCTTGTTACACATCCCATCTGCCCTCATGATTGTCAGTTACCACTTTCCTGTCAGAATTTAAGCCTCAGCAGTAATACCTCCTTTAACTGCCACGATCTGAGAGTCAAAA
>NW_009260611.1:163363-179795 GCF_000687185.1 Egretta garzetta
GAGAGAAAAAAAAAAGGGGGGGGGGGGAGAGAGAGGGGGGGAGAGAGAGAGGGAGAGTAAAAATTAGCTGCCTCTTCCCAGACTGGGAAACCACAAAACAAAAAAAGTGGCAAAACAGATCTGTGGTCTAGTGGCAGGGTTTCCCCCAAATTCATGGACTTAAAACTTTGTGTGCTAGGAGGGCTGCTAGTTTGACTCAGGGTTTTGTCTAGTGCTGGGCAATGGTCCTATTTCAAGGTAATGGGAGAGAGGAAAAGAAGGTATTTTTATGCACAGCTGAAAGTAAGATAACTGGCCTTCCCTACATGCTGTGCTAATGCTATGGCTGCTGTTGTTTGGCCCATGGAGAGCAGGGTGATGACCGAGTTCAAACTCCAGTAGACAGTGGAGAGATTGAGAGCACAAACCCTCCTCCACAAGGCAAGAGGAAGAAAATAACTCTGCAAAACCCCAATGAATCCTGTTAAACACATAGTGCTGCTATTTGCCCAAAACAGCATTCCTGGAGATGCTGAATACATAGCAGGATGGTCTGACCTTACTAGGAATCTGGGAGAAAGCAGCTCTACCTCCAACACCAGAGCTCTGCCACAGACCATGCTGCAGCTCAGACTCTCCTCTACCTCCTGAGCAGAGGTGTTCCAGGCTCAGAAGGCAACAGCTTCTCCCTGGCAGTAAATCTGAGCACCCATTTCTGCATAAGTGTAGAGCAGGGCCTGCAACAGCAAGTTCTCAACCTCCAGCAGTTTTCTAACGCGTATGAACCACAGGGAAGTTCCTGGAAAAGTGGAACCGATTTGTTACAGAAGGTTTTACAGCACAGAAGTAGTACTGAAAAATACTTTTTCTAGTTTACTTTCATGTGGCTAAAAACCCTGAAGGTTCACTCCTCAGTAAACAAAGAGATGGGGGGGGTGGGGGGAGGCACACCAACGCAAATGAAAATTCTTGTGGCTTTCTTTTGAATTTGCTGGCACTTCCCAGTGAGGTCCTGCGTTTGTAGTACAGGGAGCTGGCTCGCCACGTGCCCTGGCACAGACTGATGACTTTTGCCCGCTTGTAAACTCCTTCTAGGCTCTAGGTCTTCGATTTGCACTGTTGAGCACTGCACCAACATCTCTCCACCATTTGCATGACTACAACACCATACATGCATTTCACATGTTCTTCATAACACACCTTCAAGAAAGCACTCAATGAACTTAATGCTTGCATTAGAGAGCATAATAAAAAGATTTTCAGAATGGGAAGGATGGCCAAGGTGAAAGAAATGATCACAGGAAGGAGTTGGAAGTGAGTTTCCAGCATAGCAACTTCTGGAGCACTTGAAAGAAAAGAGGAATTCCACCTTGCTCCAGCTGGTCATGACCAGGTCTGGGCAGCACACATTACACAGGCAACCAGGGGATCATCTAAAAACACAATCAAGATACTGTGCTGGACAATCAGAAAAAAAACAGGCTCCAGCCAGGTAGAATGCAGGTCTCGGGAAAAAATTATTCAGCACTCATTTGGTGCCAGGACAAAAGGAGCCCAATATGGAGTGGACTTGCCTCGATTCAAAGAACTCTGTCATATGGCCACAACTTTTTATATTTTTAATTGGGACAGCCAGGGTTTTTTTCTGTTTTGGTAAACCAGGATACCCTGCACATATTAGTATTGCCAAGGTTCCATTTATATTGATTAAATTAGATTTTATGCACCTTTATCAGGCTGACACCTGGCAGGAAGGTACACAATGATTGTGGCAAAGCTGGAAGAAAAGCACGAATGGGACAGGTGGCTAGTTCAAGCACAGACTATGGAGTCCTGACACTGAATGGAAGAAAAGATGCGGAAGTGAAAATATATGGGGGGTGCTGTGCAAGTCACATTACAGTTGCATCTATAATTCTTTAGGATGTCACATCCAAACTGAAAAATCAGGTTGATGTCTATAGAAGAGTTCTTTCTTAATAGTTTGCAATTATTAAAAATAGTTAATTAATGTAGGGCATTCAGAGGCATGTAGAGAAAAGTATGTAGGAGGTGTCGAATTATTAGTCATTCAAACTAATGAAGCAGAAAAAACAGTGCAATAGGATAACAGGTAAAGGAGGGTATAGACTTGAATAGCCTTGAAGATATTTAAGAGTTGATACAGTTGAAGAACAAAATAAACAGGGTGAAAAGGAAGCTGCAGAGCAGCAACAATCTTCTCCAGGTCTGAGCTGACATTTTTTTTTCTGTTTTGAAATAACCCAAATCCGATGGATTCATAAATGGTGGATAAAATCCAAACCTAACCTTATAAAGACTTATATAGGAGTAATTTTACACTGCTAGTTGTCCTACAGAGGTCAATCTCTTTGAAGGGCAAGAACTTAACATATTAACACGTAGTATCAGCAGTCTTCTTTCTAGCATTTTATGTAAATGAGGAGCAATGCACTGCATGTTTGCATGCTTCCTTTGAAATGAGTAATTTACAAATTGTGCATTAGAGGAACAAAGAATACAGAAAACAGTTGCAAAATGCTTGGTCATTCAAGCAATCTACATTTAAATTTTTCCATTTATGTTGTGTTTATATTTCTCTAAATGCATAGAAGACAGTATGTGTCACAGTAACAGTTTCATATACGTGCATATATACAGATACAATTAAAGCAGCACAGAACATGGTTATTTTCACAGGGTGTCCCTACCATAGCTGTTACCTGATTCACAAAGTTACAGGTACACAGCGTTCTTTGGCTTCAGCCTTCTGAAAATTAACTGACCTAGAAAGAATTTTTTTTTTTTTAAAGTATTTTCATATCCTCTCCTGTTCTCTTCATCCCTCGCCTCCCTGGGGAAATGTTTTTAATTGCTTGGATTCAGTTAAAACGAAGAGCACAAGTGTCTCATCAGGAAAAATCCATCTCTTGCACTGCAGGGAAGCATAATACAGCCTCAGATGCTAGAATCTTATTTACTTAGACTGAAAAAGAAATCTTCAGTGCAGTACCAAATCCTATGGATTAAGTTCTTTGCAAACAGCTCATACCATGCAAATACTGCAGTCATCATAATACATATATGCACGCATGCATCTCTTGGGTGAAACCTGATTTCTACATACCAATTTGTATACAAGAAGTTTCTCATGAACTGCCAGCAATAGTCTGGATGGCACGACAATACCATTAGAACAAAACCAGCTTTGCTGTGCCATAGCTGGGTGACTCCATCAAGATCAGAGCTGACAGAACCACCGCAGCAGAAGCCATGTGGTATCAGGGGAGACACATCAGCTGCCAAATAACATGAAGTTGAAAATATTCCAGCAGCAACAGTATTTTAGGTGACCAGCAGCAGATGTGTAGAGCAGGCAGACAGCAAGAGGTTGACTTTCACCAGGCTTTTATTTAAGCATCTTCTGGAAATTGGGATCCTTCTTGAGTCTGGACAATAGAAACCTGCTGCTGCTGTGGGAGGATAACACCAAAGACCACAATGGCACAGCAACTTCAGCCTCTATTTTGGTAATCAGAAGCATTTTAATTTCTGCACCACTCCCCCCCCAAAAAAAACCCAAAAAAGCTAGGGAATGGTTAAAACCTAGAAATAAGGACCAGCATTTTCCACTCTAAGTCTCAGCTCCAAGCAACATAAAAATGTCAGATCTAAGCAATACTCACAATTATGAACATAAGCATGAATGAAAAAAGTGGAATATTCTCACATGCTGTACATGTGATTCAGGTAAGGATAAGGCCCAAATTAACACAAACATCTGTAGCTTTAAGCAAATGGACATGGTGTCTGTCACTTCTAGAATTTACTATTATGAACTGCATTTGTTCCAGCAGTACTTGATTGTAAAGCACCTACTCTAAAGCAGCTATATCCATAGTGAGGCAGCTTGCACTCCAGCCAGAACTCTTTCCTAAATCAAATAAAGGAAAACCTGGGCCTGCCCAGCTGTTCATTAGCAGATATTTAAAACAAACAAACAAAAAGGCAATGGTGGGGCAATAATGGACATGGCCAACAAACGAGAAAAACAGCAGCTGCCATCACCAAAAAAACTTGTCTTGAAGGTCTCTTCCATGTCTCTCCTTGCCTATTTTAGACAGCATTGCATACATGCATTTTTGAGCTGCAGAGACAGCCAGTACCCTGGAACAAAAAAATATACATACTGGAGCCTGATATATGGTAGGTTGGGGGGGATACAGGGACAACACACATGGGACACGGACATTATACAGGAGTCACCACCACCACAAGCAGCTGCTGAGTAGGATTTGAACACTGTGCCCAAGGGGGCACCAACAAGTTGTGGTCTGCTCAAGAGTGACATGATCAACCTCGCAACCAAAAAGCATTTCTGCTGCATTTTGTAGCACATAACAATTCACTTTCAGAGCAACAGTGGTGTAATCCTCAGCCCGTATCTCCTGGGCATGACCATACTGGCCACTTTTTCTCCCTCCAACAATGGTCTGGTAAGAATTCACCCAGCATCTTTAATACTTCCAGAAAACAGACAGCAGTAACACTACTATAGTAATGCTTTCAGGAAATGCAGTCACAGTAACTCCATTCTGTCCTTGGGCAAATATGACAATATTTTGCAATGATATTATGTAACTAAAATGGAAGAAAAAGTAGTTTAGTTCCCTTCAATTTATCAGATTATATTATGCAATTGAATGCCTGGCTACACTCTTGTAATTTAAATTACTATAAACTCATGTACCTGGTGACAGCATTAGTATTTCTACATAGGGTACAGATGAAATTGCCCCCCCCCCTTTTTTTTTCTTTTGTTAAAGTAGTTTCAGTTTTGTCTGCAAAGTAATTTTTCCTGTGGGTACAGCACAAAATTAAAAGTGACAAAAAAGTTTTACCACTGTAAATTACTCTGTATATTTGGTCATGCTTTAAGGAAAAAAAAGAAAAAAAAAAGATTTAAAAAAAAAATCACTCCACACAAGTATGGCACATACCTGTATATCACATGAGAAGTAATCATGGACTTATATTTGCATTCTACTGATATTCAATTAGCAGCTCTAACATAAGATTTTATTTAGTTTAGCAACTACCAGAAAAGCCTTTCTAGGTTGAATTAAATGAGTTGCAAATGTACATCTTGGATTACCTCTAAGGACTGTAGCATGCAAAAGTCTTGCATCCAGTCCTTCTACTGAAATCTAAGTTTAAAAGCATCATTCTGGTTTTCTTTGAGAAAGAAAAAACAACCACAAACACAACCAAAAAAATACCCCACACATCTCCCATGCAGAGATACTATTTTTCAGTCTCAGCATAAAATCACATATGTTCCTCTCAGATAAAAGCTGAAAAGACCAACAGAGAGAGAGTAGGCTGAGAACAACAAAAAAATGCAAAAGGAACAGTTACACCCTACTACTATTGTGATATCAACTTCCTGTTATAATAATGGCAATCTTTACTTTTGGTCACAAGGGCTTTTTTTATTCAGAGACTGAAGTAAATGCTTATGCAGAATTTTTAGGTTTTTTTCATGACTGTGATGGAGCCATTTCCTTTTTTATTTAAAAAAAAAAAGCATAGCTCAACCTTCTCCTAGCAATTAAATTTTAATAAATACAATTTTAGTATCCAGTGCAAGTTCATCCAGTATCCCATTACAGCAATATATAATTTTAGATTTTTACATTAACTCCCAAGCTTCTTGAATAATTATTTGACATAAGGAATAGGGAAGCATTAGTTAAACATAACTCAGGATTCACACATCCACAGTTGAAGTCTGGCATCTGATTCCTGTTCTGTCATTTCAAACATAACCCTACTACCAAGTTGCAATTTATTGTATAGTTTGCCAAAGGAGAAAGCAGACTAACAAGAATAAAGGGCAGAGTTTAAAACATACTGCAGTCTTGTTCAGTGCCATATTACTGCCCAGCTGCCAAGAAGCCACATCTTGTCATGTGAAGGAGCACATGCAATCACCTACTACTGCCAAGGAGTATTTCCACCACCACAAAAATGCAAGGGAAAAGACAAGATTCTTTTTCTCCGCTCTGCAGGACAAGAGCATGCTCTAAGCCACACACACAGAACAAAGCCAAGAGCACCTTCCCAAATATACTGAATGAAGCGTGTCACAACACAGGATTTAAGTGTATTCACTAAGACAGTGTCATGAAGAAGTGACAGCAACATAGGAAGACTGGAGACAAGAGAAATGGGATAGAAGAGAGGTGTCAGCAGGTATCGGCTCAAGAGCAATCCTCACCTCTTGCTTTCAGGCCCTGGAAAGCTATGACTTTTTCTGAAGCAGCTAAAAACTGAAATGACTTAAGGGGCTAACTTCAGGCGTATTGATAGGAAAACAAATTCCCTTACATGCTTGATGGAAGAATACTGGATGATACCGGGAACTTACCAGAAATGAGAAAAAGGTTGAAACCAAAACGGGAGGTTATAAAGAAAAAAAGTATAGAAAAAGGTTATGAAACCGGCTCTGAACACATCTAGCAAAGAGAAGGCAGAGTGAACAACTTACCTTCAGATGAGGGAGGCAAACGAACACACAAGAGACTGTTGGCCTGAATTATCAAATTTACTTCAGTTGCTAAATAAAATCCTTCTCCTGCATTCAGCAGTGAGTGCCCTCATTTGAAGGCCTCTTTTTTCTCCTTGTAACCCAAGAATATTTATTTCCTCCTGACCTGCAAGACAACTTGTAATGACTCTTGCCACCCTTAACATACGTCCCACAGAATAACCTAAGCAACCTTATCAACAGCTCATTCTTCAGTCATTTTTCATTAACAAAACAATCTGGACCCAAAACACCCACAAGATGACCAAGATGTTCATCCTGGAGGTTTTGGTAAACAGCTGGGCAAGCAGAACTCTTAACACAGGTAAAGTTTACCCAAGCAGAAGACAGAATTTCGTTACAGGACAGGCCAGTGTTACGAAATTAATTCCCCCATTTGCCCAGGGCTATTACAAAATTTGCTGCCCTTCACCTTGAAGGCAAGCTGTCTTTTTAAACTTGTCCTCTTAACAAATACACTACAACAGATACTTCTCTACAAGCAAAACTCCAGCCATGCATTGTCTGTTACCAAAACGAAACTTCGCTTTGTATCCGCTTCCTCTCATCACTCCAATGATAGGAGGAAAAGTCATACTGCTCAGTAACACACTGCTAGATGGCACATGGATTATACGTGAAGAAGCATGACCTAAAACACTATATAGAAAAGAAAAAAACAGAATACTAATTCCACATGCAAAACATAAAAAGGACTTTCTGCCCAAGCTCTATTTGGCATATCAGGATTTTCCTCACTTAAAAAAGTGCAAATATTTATTCAAATTGAGATAAATACTGTATTCCCCATTCTCGAAGTTTCCCAAAATCAAATGGCAGTTCCCGAATCAGGGTAGAATCTTTGCAAACTGGTTAAATAAAACCGATGTAAACCATGATGAAGAGATCAAAAGAATCCTGGAGTGCAAGAAGGAGAACTAAAAAAAAAAAAACCAAAAAAAAAACCCCACCAAACAAAAAAACCAAAACCCAAGCCACCCCACCTCTACAAAGTGAATTCCATGAACTCAGTGTTAACACAGATGACAAGATGGTCAGCTTGATATTCTTAGACACATTACAGTACTCACAAACACCATTCCCATTCCTTGAAAGACACTATAATTAGTGTCCAAAGGACAGATCTTCCCCTTTGGAATGTTCTGATACTGGCACAGGTGGGATGTACATGTTTTATTACAGAGATATTTATAAAAGCCTCTGGAAAAAGTGAAGCATAAGGACTTCCCAGCTTCACATATTCACATAGTTATGCAGTGTATAGTACATGATGCATGTTACTGGAGGTACATAGCCTGTAAAAAATCCTAAAACATATTATTTTCATAAAAATGTCTGCCCAAACAAACTATGAACTATGTCCAGAAACCTTCATGCAGAAAAGGCACCCTTGCTCAATAAAAAAGAAGTTTGCTTGTGGGGCGGGGGGGAAGCAACAAGTGTGTAGCGTTCCACAATTCATCTAGGACTGCTGCAGCCCACTCTACATTACAATGTCAGCGGCTGTTTATGCTCTAAGGAAGTACAGTAAGTACAGTACAGCCCATTCAGGTTGCTGGAATGCCACTGATCATATGCTCAATTGCATCTATTCATTACAAAAATTCAATCCACAACAGCAGCTGCATTTACCACCACACCCCAAACACCATCCAGTTGCCCCAGGTGATTCCAGCGCTTTACCAGCCCGCAGGACAGACGCTCCACGCTCTTGTCCCTCTGCAGCGATTACAAGTTACACTTCCAAGCCCAAGGAGTTTTATTTACTAAAGAACAGTACATTAGCAGTACTTTTGTCTGCAAGCTTTTGCAACAAAAAAAGGTCCAGCCTTTTGCAGTCATGTTCTAAAAGTTTCAAAACAATTTATGCTGCACCAATTATTTTTGATTGAAACTTGCTAAATAATTACTGTTGAAAGGATGACTTAAGCGAACAACAGACAAGTTACTCCATTTGTTTGAGAAGAACTATGACTAATTATGTGTGTAATTTTGTTTTGTATCTCTTAAAAAAAAAAAAGCGTGTAATCCTGACTGCTTTCTGGTCAACAGCAAAGCCCCATTAAGTATTGAGGGGGCAGATTTCACTACAAAATCATAAGCTACACAATGGCTGAAAAGAAATATTTCTAAGAGAACATGGGTCATTTAAGAGAAAACTGGCAACTTCCTAATCAATTTAAAAAAGAAAAAAAGTTTTCACATGTAACACCTATGATGCCTGTAACTGAAAGACACAAGATTTTTGTCTTCACTTTCTGAATTACACTGCATTTTATGTACTTGTTAAGTTTACCAACCATCTTAGAACCAATTTCCTGTCTGTATGGGTCTTTCATAGAGCAAAAATAAAGTAATAAAATGTTATGGTGTTTCCTTTTTATTTAATTAAGCCAATTTCAATTTCTCCTTAATACTCACTTAGGTAGAACAGGGAGCTACAAACCTGACCTTTATGTTACCTAATAGGCAACATAAAATGGTTCTTGTTAAAATCTAACCATGCTACAGATATGCTAGATGAGTGGACCTAATAAGAGTAATAAATAGAAGTATCCTTTCCCCAACCTCTAAAACTTACACTCCTTCCTTCTTAATTATCACCACTGCCCTTCACCCTTCCAAAAATCCTTATTGTGGCCCAATAACCAGACTGAAGAATCCCAATCCTTGCACGTTGTCTACCAGAACAGATTACCCACAAGATTAGGATTACTTTCCAGTGTTTCGTCTGGAACATCAAAAAGTATCAGCCCAAACCCAACCTGAAAATGGACTTCACATAAGATCAAACTGAATAATGTTGTAGCCATCTACTCACTCTTCACAACTTCCTAGAAAGTCCATGATTAGAGCTTCTTATGACAAATAGCCAAATTCAGGACACTTGCAGCCACTGAACAGCTGATTCGCGTACCATGAAGCAGGATGGTGGTATAAGATCTTGTACTCTGCAGGCTTCCTGCAGGGGAACGCTCAAGTAGACCATTAGCTATTCAAGGACTGAAACCCTTAGCCTCTAAACATTTGCTCCTGGCATTTGAGATGGGAGGGGGGGCTTCAATGCCCATTTACCAATGTCACACCAGCACTGGGTCCTGTGGGAAATAAAACCATCCCCAAAGAAACTGAGGCTGACTTCACTTCCTGTTGAATCACTTATCTCTTAGCTGCCTACAGGACTACAGAAGATGTCCATGTGGCAGGCATTTAAAGGCTCTGATTCACAAGCAGGGACAGGGTAACTTGGGATGCCTGATTTACTACACATCATGCTCTGAAACAGTTCAGCATTTGATTCAAAATAGCTCAGGCACCAGGAGGAAAGGAAGAATCTAGAAGTAGTAAATCAAGTCTGTCCCCTTACACCATGCTATCCCCAGGGCCAGATACCATTCACACCATCTCAAGAAGCTCCATTCATTCACAAACCGCCAGGATGGCCAACCTTCAAATGGCTTGGACCCACATTAGGAAACCCAGCACTTTTAGCCATGGGACTCCAGTTTTGGCACCCCTATCTGGACTCCAGCCAAATGTGATCCTGCTTATGCTTAGGTTTGAACGCCAAACACACCTAAGGGATAGGCCCGATAATGCTGTCTCCAGGCAACAAGTCACAGCTACGGAGAAAAGCTAAATGGGAGGATGGAAGCATCATGGCCAGTGATGGGGAAAAAAACAACCAAAAACATGCAGCAAAATTTAAGGAGGTAGCAAAAACCTCCACATCAGAGTCAGAATTGGGCTTATTCCCAGTGCTCTATAAGAAGCAATACCATTGTGTGAATGTTGAAGTCAAAACTGCTAAAGATATTAAAAACTTCACAAATACAGTGCATCACACTGCCTTTAATACCAAGTCATTTTAACAGGTGCTCAGGTATTTCTGTTTTATACATTGGCTTAACATTTCTGTGATGTAGTGTGCTCAAAGTAGTTTCCAAGATTTCAGTCCAACAAGCCTGTTCTGTGTGTGAACGATTTGTCCATGTAACATACCAAATGCACGCTTCCAATCCAGACTCCAGCTGTGCTCATTTAACCTTGGCTCATACGCACAGGGAGTGTTCTTATCCTAAACAGCTAGGGAAATTTAGAGGGTAGCGTTCTAAAAAACACTGTGTTTTCATAGCATGCTTAAGATCACAGAAAATCCTTGGTTTCTCCAGTTAAATAATTCAGTACAGTATCTTGGTTCACTGGTCTAGGAAGTGTTTAGTTGGACTACAGCATTTCTCATTAATCTGCAATCTACTCTAGCTCCGATAATCTCCCATAGCATAAACTCTTTGGAACAGAAACAGCACTAATTAATACCTATATAGCTCCAGAGAAATGCAGACTGTTTTAATAGTGCCTGATATTAGTTTTGTTACACAAATTCAGAATATGGTCTAGGAGAGCCAAGAGACTCACGTTCTGCCATGAGTGAATGGAGGTTAAGTTTTGAAATCAAGGAAATGCCACTAAAAACACTTCAGTTTAAAATCTCTCCAATTTATATCAAGGACTATAAATGGAAATGTCTCAGCTTGTCAACAACTGCCACTCAAGCGCACAGGGAAAAAACTTGTTCTTACAACAATCAGAATCCAGACTCAAAACAGCACTTTGTCTCCAAAAAAGCAAAATTTTGAATTTTGAACTATTTCTGGACAGACATGAAAGTCAATACCAACACTGGATGCACATGCAAGGTGAATGCAGCTCAACACAGAAAAGACTGTGTTCTGCACCACATGAATGGTCTTTGAATTAAGAACACGTTCTAACATCAATCTTGGAATGACAAAAGCAAGCATCTCCATAACAAGTCCCTTATCTGAGACAGGACTACCACCTTCTTGACAGAAGCAGAGAAGGTGAGGAAGAAAAGGTGTGCACCCACCCACTGCTGCTTGCTGAACATCCAGCCAGTTCCACCTGCTTCTGGCAAACAGCAAGTGAGCTTCTTCAAAGACCGTATACTGACTCTGTCAGTTCTTCTAGTTGCTTCTGACAGAGAACTGAGCTTAGATGGACTAGACAAAATTCCACCCTATTACTCATAGCTAAGGCTTGTTCCAGTATTGAGGGGAAAAAAGAAAAAGAAAGGAAAAAAAAAATATAAAAAAAAAAAATCAAAAAAAGCACTACCCTGTTCAGACTTATACATCAACTGGAGAAATCATAAGAGAATCCTAGAGGTCACCACGGCAGTCTTTAACATGAACTAGCCCCATACTACATGTCTCAACAGCAAGTCCATCTACTCTGCTAGTCGTACAGCAACACAATTGCCAGAAGAATCTGCGTTTTGTCAACCATCAAGCTTGATAACTTCCATCAAAATCCTTTCCTCAGTCCCAAGTAGAAACTAATTTTGAAAGCAGAGACAATCCCCCCTCCAAACTCATACATACCTGATCACAACCTGCATTCACCAGTTCCTGGAGCATCTGCCTGTTTACTTCAACAGCTGCTGTAGTGCTCGACTCATTAGCAAAAGGCAGCAAAGAATACCTAATTTCTCGCAGAGCTTTCTGATATGGTCCAAACTTAGGCGTTTGTCTCATCTGCTGCTGCCTTGCAGCATCCTTCCCTATTAAAATTTTAGGGTCCAGAGAAGTTTCACTGCCTGGTCCAATAGGTAGTCCCTGACCTGAAGATTTGGACGGTTGCTTTAAACCTTCTCGAATCTCTTGTAACCTTTGTCTGCTGTTTCCAGAATATGTTGTAGCAGGAAAAGTCTTTGGCCTCATTGTTAATCCAGTTTTCTCTGAGCATAAATACAGCTTTATTCTTAGTTTTCTTAAATTACTTTATTTCAAAAAAGTGTTGCTTGATGGTATCAATTTCTTGTAAACATCATAATCCTTCAAAGAGAAAAAGAAAAGGCAAAATTCTCAAGAAACTTCTGCCAATGTTTTACTTCAGCTCGTGATCTTCACGTTTCCTACAAAAAATGAAAATCCTTGGAATTACCATTTTGCAGAATGACAGCGTCTGAAACAAAAGAAAATAGAAAGTACATACAATTAAGTTGATACTGTAAATGCCTCTGAAGGGACAGCATGACAATTAATCAAGTGAAAGTAAATCAGTTTAACCTATTAAGCTGTCACAGCTGGATTCCCTTTAATGATTTTCACTTTATCTGTTTTCAAGAATAGGATTCCAAAAAGGCTTTCTCAACATAATCAATAAATAATCCATTTTTCTTTAAAGTTTCATTTTCAAAATAAATAAAACTACAGTGTTTAAGAATTTTGCAGTACCTAACTGCAGCATGTTTCCCACCCAATTGCATAACCAAATCCTGGACAAGCCTATCCTATTTCATAATTAGGGAAGAGTATGCTCATGAAATGTTTTTCCCCCACTTAAGATTTTGTTTGTTTTACACTAGCTGAGCTCAGTTTCAGAAGTTTATGAAAAAGATTTATAGTGGAAATATTGAGGACTCTAACCATAGCAACTTCTACTATTTCAATAACAAACTGAATAACAGAAATACAAGATATTTTGCCTTTCCACGTGAGTATCTTAGAAAAGCCTGAAGGTAAGATTTCTCCCCAGAGCTGGAAGAAGCGGGGAAAAAAAATTAGGGGGTGGGGTGGGTATATGATACTTCATTAGCTGTGCCTTATAGGGAATAAAGGGAAAAGAGGGGTAGATGAAACTACTCAGTAACAGCAGAAGAGGCAGGACCAGCTCAGTTAGCATCCCAACACAGAAAAAAGGAAAGACTTTGAGACAGCTTTATGCACCTCTTCTGACATGCTGCAGGGAACAATTATGCAGCACAGCTGAGAGACTCTGAAACTTGTGACTGCCATGCAGCATGAAGTTACAACAAGAATCCTACCTTAACTAAGTCTTCACGGCATCACCATAATAGAAACATTCAATAATGGTGCATTCAGAAGAGGATGAAAAAGGTAACTTAATCAGAACTGTCATCTCGCTATTGATGATGCCTACCCAAGCCTGCTTCTGCTGCTGCTATTAGCACTTAAAAAGTGACTCCTGAATGGTGCTTAAGCCACTTTCTTGGGAAGGTTAGAATTTTGTTCAGTTGTTTTCAAATCGCAGATACAGAAGATGGTAAGACACTGTATGTTCCTCTTGGTCACTCAGAAATCAATTGGATTTTTTTGTTTAAAGGTGCTTCACTTCTGATCATACCACATTCACTGTTGGAAAGTGTTTCTCCAGAAAGTACTGTTCATTTTCACATGCTCATACTAAAACTCAATTCACTGCGACAACTCTTCCTGCAATAGCTATAGTACTTCCCAACAAGACAACTACTTCCATACCTTTACCATCACTTCTCACCACCAAATGAACAGCTTAGTATTGTGAAGGTCAAGAGAATCTGGACACCTTTGAAGCCCATCACCACTTCCTCATTAGTAGAGTCCACTTCAAGATTTCCTCTACAATCAAGGACTGAAAATGCAACAGTGAAGTCAGACCCCAGATTCTTTTACGATGGTTCACCAGTCTGAAATGCAGGAGCACAGACTAATCACTCGAGATATGGTCTACATGTTATGTTCTTACAACACATGCCATATACTCTGATGGGAAATTTCTGTACAGTATAACATCAGTCCAGATCCATGTCTTAGCTGAAGGGTGGTAGAGGTCTACACTGAAAGCTCTAGGATCAAACTACTTGAGAACACAGAATGAAGGGCACCCATGTCAACTTTTTTTGCTAAGATTTAAATGCTCAGTTAAATAAAAGACCAATAATTTATTTGAGATCTTGAGCTCCTCCACTAGGTACTCTCTAAGGATATCCTGCAACCCCAACTCATACAGGACTAAGAGTGACATAAAAGCCTACATCCACATTGGACAGGGTTTGTCACTTGTTTTAAGGGGATTGCTAAAGCTGTTCATCTAGATTTTGACATTTCTACAAACAACAGATCAGCTGTTAGTCAATAACAGATCAATTTTTCATTGTTCTCAATGAAGACAAAAGCAACTGAATGATCCCAAGAACAGAATTTTGTCTACTTAGAATATAGCAAAAGATAATACACAGCTTTGTTAAAAATAACAATAGCATTGCAGCCTTTTTAGGATTACATCATAACCAGCTAGTGCTTAAAAGCTACAGAGCAATTAATTGGTCTATAACTGTCTGTCTTTTCCTGACAGCAGCAGGCACCATATGGCTGGGTTTAGGAATCTGGACTGTTCTTCCTTTTCAGTTCCGGTGCCAATCCTCAGGCCTGGGACACACTGGAAAAGCTTGCAACCCCTCCATACCTTCTTGCAGCAAAGGACTGCTTTCCCACTTACACACATGCTTCACATAAAGAACTTTTGTGACCTTTAGCCTAAGCTCAAGTCTAATAATGCTAGGTCAAGCCAGCTGGCAACTTCCTCAGCTTACATTTACAATACTGCTAAACCAGAAAGAAATGCTGATCGTTTAGACAGTATGAATGAGAACAGCAACAACACTAAGTACTAGAGCAAACCGCAAACGTGTTTCATAATTTGCAGAAGGTTTTTTTAACTAAATATGTATGATAAGCCAAGAAATCAGAACATTAAATATTACAGATGATTCACAAAGAAAGACAAGCTGCCTGCTTTTTAAAATCTTCCTGTGATTTGCATTTTTAGCAAACAATAAAAGGGTTGTATGCTTTAAAAGATATGTAGTGTGTCTAATTCCATCTAAGCATTTCTGACTGTACATCTGAATTTGGATAACTCCAAATCCTTCTAATCTCCACCTTGCCTACAGCATGAATGTATCAATAGCCTTCCTGCCATCACGAGAAATGATTTTTCAGAATGATTTTTGAGCTTCAAGCCATTCTGACTAAAGAATCCTAAGGGTTTTTTCCCAAAATGTTATAGACTCTGCGCTAATCAGAAGCTTGTCCATTATCCTGAAGATATTTCAAATAAGTGCAGCATTACTCTAATTGTGTGAAGTTAAAACAATTTTTGAATATCTGATTGTATTTCTTCATTTGAGAAATACCAATAGCTGCTCCGACAGCAACCAACCAACCACACTGAAATTACTTGCTGATGTCTGTTGTCCCAGCAGCGCTAGCTATTCACTCTCCTGTTTCTTCATTCACCAACAGGCTGCATGTGCTAGTAGCTCTGTGGAGCTGGGACACAGGCAAGAAGCTACAGTTCTGCTGTGTTTCAAGAGCTAAATCCCAAACCCCAAGCTGGCGAGCTGTTTCCCCATCCGTAAACACGCAGGCACTGTAGTGAGGTGAACTAGCAATCACTGCAGAATGAAGGAGTAAAGTTCTAAGAAACTGCTACAACTGCCTTCTCTCTCTCAGTTTACAGGTATTGCTTTGGGGTTTTTTGGATCACAAATTCCTGGAAACAGGGACCATCCAGTTTATACTGGCGGACTAAAATTTGGGGGGGGGGGGGATGGTGTTTCAGGAATTTCATTATTATACAAATCATGCTCCTCTTTCTAAGTGGGCACACGGCAAAAGTGAGAAGAACTGAAGTGAGGATTTTCCCAAAAATCATTCCTCCTCTCCTCCCTCCTGCTAACAAAACCGTCCAAAAGTAACTCTGTGCCCGCGTCCCACTGCCAACCAAAAGCACCGGCCCAATCCAGCGCTGTGGGAAACAGCTCACCTTCCCCATCCACAGCAGACCAGCAGTAATTGACCGCAGAGCCTGGACACTCCAAATAACCTTTTTTTTTTTTTTTGCGTCATTTGCCCGGGTGCCTTTGCCGGGGAAGGGGGTATTTCAACACGCACGCCACTCACGAGGCAGGAGAGAGGGTGGCGAAGTGCTGAATTTTGGCAGTGACCTTCAACTGACTGGGAACAGCAGGGCCCC
>NW_009260611.1:180695-195397 GCF_000687185.1 Egretta garzetta
CCGCCCTCCGGTCCCCTCAGGGTGCTCTTCCCTAGGTTTACAGGCAGCTCGTGCCAATTCTCCCCCCCCCTCACAAAACCCACCCCACCTCACAAACAAGCCCTCCGCTGTGTTTTGGGGCGAGGGGCGGCTGAGGTGGTTGCGGGAACGGCGCTGCCTCTGCATGTTGAGGTGAAATGGGCTGAGGTAGGCGCCTCGGAGATGCCCGTCCCTTTGCCGGACGCCCCAAACTCAATTTTAAGTGTGAGTTTTGTGGTGGTAGTCTCTTATTTTTACCCCTTCCATGCTGAACTAAAACCACACGCACAAAGCGGCAGGACTATCTGCCTATTTGGGCTTTTCGTTTGGTTTGGGGGTTGCTTTTTCTTTTTTTTTTTCTTTTTTTTTGATGCGGTTTACTTATTTTTCATGTATTTTACCATGTCAAGGGGCCTATGAGGTGCCGGATGAGGGCATCCAGGGAATTCACATCCGGATCAAAAATGCAGACCCGAGCTGCAAAGGATTTTTGGATACAAAGCTCGTGTTTGATCTCATTATGGATGGAGCTGCCTGGATCTGAGTCTGTTTTTCATGAAAGTAGGAATATTCTGATTTTACATATCTCTATGGTCTTTAATACAATTATCAACGGGAAGTAATCCCCCTACACACAAATACTCTGGCTCTGTCCCCTCAGCATGACAGATGTGCACATTAGCCATAACCAGGGAATACTAATACAGAGTAAGAGCAATAAGTAAGTAAGCTTTCCTGTATATATGCATATATCTAGATCATTAACATGGAAGAAGCCCACAGTCCTGAAATCAAACTTCAAAATTCTGGAAATCCTGTTGCAAAGCTGGGAGGTGCTCACTGTAGAGGAGCTCTGTTTGGCAGGGAAAATGTCAGTCCTGCAAAAGCTGGACAACACATGGTTATCTTTAATCACGCGACTAGTCCCAGTGTCTTCAACAGGACTGAGAGCATATATAAAGAGAAGTCTGTGCATAACTGTCTTTCCAGCTATATTTACAGCCTTTTCCAAGCCATGGGGACTATTTTTATAAGTAATATTACTCGTGAATAGTCCTGTCTAAGGATATTTCTCTGAGCTTGTTTATAATTTTCCTTTTTTTTTTTTTTAAATGCCTTCCATGCAAACTGTCGATAGTGCTTATAAATGATGCTGGTTTGGGAGGAGAAGGGGATGAATGTTAAGTGACTGCCAATAGAGTGCTACATTTCATGAGAAAAATGCAGCCTGGTGCACAGAAATTGTTTAGCGTCTCATCTGAGGGCAGCCAGTTACTGTATATAAATTACTGTTGGAATTTCAATAGTGTCATTGACTGGAATATATTGGCGGGGGCGGAGGGGAGGAAACCTCCAGCTCTGGGGAGCTAAAGAAACCCATTAGGTTCAGAGCAGATTCCAACATTGGCAGAATATTACAGGGTGAATAGGTTCATTTTGCAATCCTCAAATACCTGCAAAACTGAAGTAAATTTTAAATGATATGACAGATGCAGCATGGCTTCATTTTCTGAATTACTGCTGTGCTTAACCGATGAAGCATAGCAACATGATTGCCCAAATGAGAGATTGCTCAATGGCTGGAGACCTTTTCCCAACAAAGTCCAGGCTGGTTTAAAGGAACAGCATCAAGATAAAAATTGCTTACTCTGTGGTAGTATGCTCTTTCATAAGATTTTGTTGTCATCCACATTCTGAAATCTAGGTAAAACAGATTTTTTCATTTATTTTTCTCCTTTGGAACTATTTGTTTTCCTTTTGCATTCCAATCCATCTGGGAATGAAACTCAGTTGCACTATTTCATCTCCTGGTTCCAGCCAGTTGCACTTTCTGAATTTCATGCATCTGCACAGAGTTGGTAGGTTTGAATTCCCACCAGCAGAGCAGCAGGTACAGGAGAGATGGGCTGAAAAAGTACCCATCTTTGGCTGGTCTGCCACAGATGAGGAGAATCTGTAGACTATTTCTGCTTTTAGCCATAAGAAACCCAAACTATTAAAAAACCTCAAAAACACTGAGGAAATGGAAATCAGTTGGGTTGTAGCATGATACAACTCTCTTAAAACATGATTTCATCTCAGTTTTTTTGGAGACTACAGCATCTGAGTCAAGTCTTTCCTCCCAAGTATCTTCTACACAGTAAGGTCTCTCCAGAAGGAAGGACACTACGTAAGAAGAGTAACACAATTTTTCTGTACAAGCAAATCCGTTCACAGACTAGACCACGAGATAATAATCTACCACGAGTAAGGGTCAGTGTGTTTATTCTTGGCCCTGCATCAGTGACTCTGCTGGATCTATGGTGATTACAGCACTCACCTCCTGACTTCCCTGAGCAGCTGTCTGCCCCGCTGCATGGGTATGGTGGGGCTCCACCATTTCACAGTCTTCATCCTTACACCCACCTGAGGCAGTGAGGGGAGCGGGAGCTCTCGCAGCTCCGTTCCCTCGCATCTAATGCTGTGTGTCGCCTCGTCCCCTCCCTGTACTCTTGTTTCACCGTTAGCTGGGCCACAGTGTGACTCTTTCTAAACTGTGGTATTTGGAACCAATTACCAAATCATGCTGCTAAAAATACTCCTAGCAACCAAATAATTGTGATGTGGGTGGATGAACTTTTTCTTTACACAGTCCTGGTAGCCAATAAAACCTTGAACTCATTCAGAAAACTTGAAAAAGACAGGTAAAGCAAGAATATCATCAGCGATGTCTAGTTCTCTGCTAGTCTTTTTTCAAAAAGAGAAACGCACACACATGAGAGATTATGAACATGTGAACATCCGTGTGTATGAGCATACAGATGCAAAGAATTTGCTGACAGTGACATCCTTCACTAGGACAACATGTCTAGACCAAACCACTGTGACACAAAATGAGTGATGTGCAAGGAAAAAAGACTTAGGTAAACATCGCTGAAATATTCTTGTTTTAATGTATCGATTTTCTCTGCAGAATGATACTGGGGAATCATTCTTCTGAAATCATCAATGCAAAACCAGTTAGAAAT
Organism: Egretta garzetta; assembly: GCF_000687185.1. NCBI lineage: Eukaryota > Metazoa > Chordata > Aves > Pelecaniformes > Ardeidae > Egretta > Egretta garzetta. The sequence continues at coordinate 183,722 of NW_009260611.1, forward strand.
AGGAGTTCTGAGTCCTCTGGCACAGTACAGACAACACAACCGATATGTGAATATAATGTATATGTTTGTGATGGAAAATCACATTTGTGGCAGTCAAAGTTAGGCTCATTGCTTCAGTAGTTGGGTGGGTGAAAAAATAAACTCTAACCAAATTCTTAACTATGGTTTAGATATGGTGGTTTGTTTTGTTTTGTTTTTTTTTTCCAGGACTGCATCTATGAGATCTACCACAGCATTGTTCTTGGGCGGCAAAGGTATAGCAAATGGAAGAGCTGGCACTTCAGAAATATGTTTGATTTCAGCACAAAGTAGGTGAAATAGGACAAATCTGACTGGGAAACTGCTTCAGCTTTGCAGAGGAGACGCGAACCCAGGCTCACATTAACTGGGTAAGGCATTCTGGATGCTCAGACTGCCTTTATAGCCCTCACAGAGAAGGTTCAAAACTCTGAATTTCACAAGGACCCATGTACCTATGTACTCTGCCCCCAGCCCCACACTTCGTATCAATCATTGACTGCAGCTGGAGCCCAGGCAGCGCCTGACAGGACTGCAGGAATGTTGTGACTTTGTGTGGAATTTCACCAGTGCGAGCCAGTTGTGCTCTCTGTTTAAGAATGAATCGGCCAAATTTTCAAGTCCCTGCAATCAGCTTGATGGCATCACTTTGTTTGGAGGCAATGCAGGTGACTTGTGAGCATCACAGCCAACTGATTCAAAAATTTTAGGAAAAGTTTTTAGGCATCCGTAGGCAGGGTCTTTCTGATCCTGGAGAAAATGAGAAGGGGGTAAAGCAGGACACATGAAGCCCTGGCATCTGGCGAGGGCATCCAGAAACCATCAGTCTGGCCTGTAATTAGCGTTTCATCAGAGGCCTGGCACAGGAGCTGCTAGCATCTCCCAGCATAACAATACCCCTGCCGCAAGCTCTGCCCTTCCTGCCGCAGACACCCATAGTGATTCACCCTCCAGACAGAAAGAAAAGGTGTGGGAGGAACACGAGCACATTCAAAGCCGTTGGCTTGGTGCAGAAAACAAGGGACTTGAATTGGCAAGGACAAGGGTAGCTTCCCCAAATGCCTGTGTGGGGAGGAAAAAAACTGAGGGAGCTGTGAGGAACCCCTATCCTGAGAGAACAAATGAGGCACTTTTCTTCTCCAGTACTCTGGAGTATAAAATACAAAGGAATTCCCAGAGGACTGGTAAGGAGGTGAGGGTTTGGGACTAGGAACCTCCCAGAGGAGTACAGGATGAGAAGGCAGCACCAGAGCACACAGGGAGGAATGAGCCACGGGTGTAGCCTATGAAGACAACAAACTGCCCCCCGCCCTGCACATGCACAAACACATGCTAGGGCAAGGGCATTTTGCAACTGTATGAGACCATCCGAGGCTTCAGAAGAGTGATGCTCTACTAAAACATTTCATGTTGATTTGGGAGAGGGGGCAGTAGCCGGGTCTGCTGAGCCAAAGATAGCACAGATCAGCTTTTCTCCATTCCCTGTCCCACGTGGGGACTGTCATCAAGCCATTTCACTTCTCCACCTCAGCTTCCCTCTCTGTAAGGAAAGAGGTAATGGTTTCTGCAATTTGGAAAGACTAGGAAATCGCTGGACAAACAGCTCCTTCTGTGAGCTATCATCGTGTTAAACTGATGCCTTAAAGCCCAGTGTCATAATTTAGGGTTAATTTAAAAGAAAGCTATGTTCGTTTCTCTCATAATTTACTGTATTTAGAAGGGCTGGCATTAAAGTCCTGTGTAGCTCGGTATCTATCAAATTTGCATTTTGCATTAGACTGGTCTATCAATTTAAAAACTGTTGGCTGCTAAGGAATTTATAGTCATCTCTACAATAAATGACACATATTTTGAAGTAAGTTTATCAAGGAAAGGATGTCTTTAATACATTTCGGCTGTTAACCTGAATCCAGTGTTTTGTTGGTTTCTGTTACCAACTTTGAGTGCAGAAGAAATCTCCTATTTCCTGTGATATATTTGGGTTATGGAAAATCTGAAATCTGGAAAGCAGAAAAAATGGTGTCTCGTTTCACTGCAAATATAGAAATAACTTATTATGTCAGTATAAAATGACACATGCTTTGTCCATTGAGTAGCTCATACATAGGGGAAATTGGAGATTTTTTTAGATAAGACCCTGGAAGAAGAGACAAAAATGACTCATGTGACCACAATCTACTCAAATGAAGCCCAAAATAGTAGTGAACAAAACTTTCTTGAAAATGGGTACTTTCAGTTAGTTACCTGCTTGCAACTAATGCCTGGTCACTAAAGCTAAGTGTCACATTCCCCAAAAGCACCACTAGAAATACCTGCTAGACACCTCACCAGAGAAACCTGACAGATAATTGCCAACGGGAGACAAAATGTCGTACAGATGCAGCAGTCACAGCAGAGGGATGCACCCAGCTCACATCCTCCGGGTCAGTTAGGAACCCACGTCCATTTGCTTGCAAACCAGACTGAGTCACGGGTATTTTATGGCAATTCTAACCCTCCTCAGAGCAAAAACCAAGACCGTTTCAGAATGCCTCAAGGTGTCCACATCTTAGAAACTTACCGAGGTCCTTCTTGTCCTGCTTTAGGACAAGAAGGTATGGCTACAGAGAGTAAACATACTAACAAAGGATTTCAACAGTGAGGGCTCTCAGTCTTGCACCCTTGGAAAATAAAACTAGACAGGCTATAACCACCTCAGTTTGCAAACATATAAATGGTTCTCTCCCAGCTAAAGGGTGGAATTGAGTCAGAAGTTAGCACTTTTAATAGTCTGGCTTATCACAAGCAATGCCAGGAAAAGCCATACTTCAGAAAAGGACAGGAAAGTATCAGATTAGGTATCATTTGAACACATTTTGGGTTCGCAACGTAATGTGTGGTTTGGGCTAGATGTGGGACTCAGAGGAAACCATTCCTCTTCTGAGATGTTGCTGGATCTGCCAGAGTCTGGAAAAGCAGGGAAGTGTAGCTGGAAGATTATAAAAAAAAACCAGTGACCGTGGTAATGAGCTTTGGATCAGATCTTTCAACAAGACTTGGATCTTTCCCTGTAAGCCTTGTTATTATGACTAAATCAGCTCAAAAGGGGGAAAAAAATAACAACAGCAAATTTCAACTGATTAAATTCTGCGAAAAAACTGGACATGGAACAGAGTAAAGGAAGGGATGGGGTAGAAAAATGGGCACTGGCATGTGTCCAGAAGTACTATTAATGTGTGTTCCAAGACAATTAAAATAATAGTGCAGATGGGTGAGGAAGTACAACCATGGATAAGAAAAAGACACATAGTGCGGAGGAAGAGAACTAGACAGATCACAGACTGACATCAGTGATGCACAAGGGAAAAAGGGTGAGCCAGTATAAAAGATGGAAATCAGACCGTAAGAGATTGAACTATGTGCATTCATATATTCTTGATGCACTGAAAAAGACCACAGTGGAAACGGGGATAGATGTCGGCTATAGACAGCAGTGGTGAGGTTTTACAAAAACTGTTTGTACCTCTGTTTTTAAAAAGTCTGCTTTTGTATTAGAGTATGGGATGTAGGTGACAGAAGTGACCATAAATTGAAAGAAGAAACAGAAGTAAGACCATGCTAATGCAAGGCAACTGCGCGTGTGGAACAGCTACTAAATGAGAACATTCCAGACAAGCATGGGGCAAGTATCATTTAATCTTGCTGTATGTGGTGGTGCACTGGGAGGCTGCAATTGCTCTTAAAAAAATAGGTAACAAAGGACTGCCTCTGCAGAGCAGAGATTGCATCTCTACAGATAAGATGGACAGAGAAGTTGAACAGAGAAACATGGCTAGGCTGCATGAATGTTCACAAGGAACACAGCAATTCAGTGGCAAAGCCAGGACCAGAGTCCTCATCTGCTAAATCATGACCAGCAACTAGATCATACTGTCAGTAAAAAAAAAGATTTCAAAAGGATGCAAAACATGAAGAGTCAGAGGGGATGTGCAATTTCTCAGTACAGGCTATTGCCTGGACACAAAGCTCTAGAGGAAACCTGTAAGACTTAGTTTTTGTCCTAGATAGTCTGCAGAAATTCAGATCCTTGCTGCTTAGCCTCCCTTTGACACACAGTAATTTTCCAGTGGTGCTGCAAGCCTATTGCTGTGTCTCATTTTCTTACATAAACTCACTTTTCATGGTGACTGTGCCACTTGAGCTGGCCTTACGTTGGCATGCCCGTCACATCTGCGAGACAGGGCTGAGCAGCCCTATGGTGCAGTGGGGCGAGGCAGCAGCCACAAGCTCATGGCCTCTCGTGAGCTCAGAGCACAGTGGGGTTGCAGCATGCTCCTGTTCAAGGTCTGCCCACAGCAGAGGCACCTTCTCAGGGCTCCTCCTGAGCCCAGCACTCAGCCACCCCATTTCTGGTCGGGTGAGAGAGGGCCTGAGAGCTGAGCAGTTGTGAGGGGCAGGGCTCCAGGGGAAGCCTCCCATGTTTGGATTGCCTGCAGGATGGAAGTGGGATAACCTACAAATTGGCAAGGCATCTCAAAGCAGCATAAGAAGCTCCAGTCAACAAACCTCACGTTTTCTTGGGGCAGAGAGAAAGATACAGAGTAGAGGAAAAACTACAGTCACACCTCTCAGATCCTGTGTGCTTTGTGCTTGTTTACATCAGCAGTAAATACCTTCTCTCAGTTTTCTGGTGTCCATCTTTGCGAGCCACTTGCATGAATAAAGTAATTTGCCTTGAATCCTATAGATCAGTGTGTATAATGACAAGCAGAATGGAAGGATGACAAGCAGAATGGAAGGATGAGGGTAGCTACTGCCTGGCCTTTGCAATGGAAACAGAAAATTGCTTGGTGGGACTTGTCATCTGTATGTGCCACACATCCATTTTAAAGATAAAGTTTTATGGAGATCAGGTTAGGAGTCAAGCCTCTAAAAAGTTGTTGGGAGAAAATTCTGAGAGACCCCTGTGTAGGAGACTGTGAAAAATCCCCAACTGTCCATAATGCTCTACTAGAGTATCGTCACGGAATAATATAGCATGAAAACAGCATCCAAACTGACAGACTTTCCACTCTAAAAATGCTTCGCCGCCACATGTTCCCGTTTGATGACTATCATTATCACCGTGTGTCTCCTGGTCTTCCACACAGTCTTTCAACCTACATCTATTTTGAACTTTCTTCCCACACCAGCCACTGCTTTTAGCTCACTTCAGGAATACACACTTGCTTGTCTAAAAAGCTCCACAGCCGTCCTAAACATACCTTCAATTTTTAGCTCTTTTCTTTTAGTCTCTGCTGTATGTTAGCTTTGCATACTGTGCTAGAGCTTATAAAATATCCACTCCATGGTTAAAGAAAAAAGGCTCTGACTGTCAGGGGTAGCTTTTATTCATCACCAGTCACTAAAACTGCAGGTTGGACAATACGTGACTAGCAAATAATTAAAATACAGGATTTGGTTGTAATGTGAATCCCCATTCTGAGTCTGTAACTCAAATGAGTGAAGTCTTCTATAAATCTTGGAATGTGATAAACACATGAATAGTAATATTATTATACCATAAATCAAAGTGAATAGGGACACAGAAGTCACAACAAATTGTTTTAAAGCAGCATCTCATGACAGCATGCAAAACACCTCAAGTGGCCCTTGCTTTCCTATCACCATGACTACAAATCTTCTCTGTGCTCTGGCCATTTCTTGCTTCAGGTACCATAGTTTATTTACAGTTACTCTCCACGCTCCTTTGTACTTCCTTTAGCCTAACAAAATGGGTCTAATTGCTCTTCCATCCATTTTCCACTTCTCATATAACCACATATAACTCCAGATGCTCTGAGGCTCCCTGCAATACCAACCCCTTGGTGTGCCTGGAGCCAGAGGGCAGGCTCAGGCTATGCCATGAATTTCTATGCACACCAGATCTGTTTAACCACCCCCTGTGTACACAGCGATACAGGTGTGCAAATTTAGAAGTCACTTTTGAAGAAGCCTTGTGCAATGTTGTGAAATGCAAGCAAAGACTGTGTTTGTGTGCAACGAGTGTTTTCTTGGCCACTTGGAATTTCACCGTTATTACTGTTCTTTGCTTCGTGTCTGTTTGAAACATCATGGTAAATCCTCACCTCGTCAAATAAGAGGAGGTGTGCACAGAGTGGGTGATGCCCAGTGGTGGTACTGGTGTTGTTCGAGTCGTTTGTCTGGTGGCCCCTGAAACATGGCACTGCTGATGGTGCCACCCTCCTCCCCAGCACACCCGATCATTTCTGCCCACACCTTTCTAGTGGGGAAGTGATTTTCTCTTCTGTCCATGACTGTCCAATTTCATATCCCTGTGGGTTTTTAAATTTCTTCTCCTGAAGTCCCTGCTGCTATTACATAGCCATTCTGCCTCAAATAAATTTTTTTCCAATACAAAAGTATCAGTTCTCTCTAAATCTGCTTTCAGTACTTGTATTTTTTCTGGGTTTGGGGAGGTTTTTTATCTTCTTTCATTTTATTTCATATAACTGCTATCTCATTAAAGGCCTAATCTGAAGCTTTTCATTTCTGTCTCAGTATCTTCTTCTTCTTGAAGTGGCCCTTGCTTTTCTATCACCATGACTACAGTTCTTCTCTGTGCTCTGGCCATTACTTGCTCCAGCTACTGTAATTCGCTGACAGCTACTCTTCAGGCTCTTCCGTTCTCCCTCTAGCCTAACCAAAAGGTTGTTAAGCTACATTCTCCTCCCCGACACTTGAAGGATACCATCTCGTTTCTTAATCTCGTCACTGGCTCCCTGCCTCCTCACTCTTCAGAGGTTTTCTCTCCATTTCCCCTCTTCCCTCTCTTGCTTCCCGCGTGCCTCCCAATGCTCTCCTCCTGCAATACCTCTTGTCTCCTCCCAGCCTCTGTTCTGTAGCCTGCCTTTATTTTGGTAGCGGCATGGGTTGAAGTAATACCAGTTTTACAGGGAGGAGAACTCGTGCACAGATTCCTTGACTCCTAAAGGTCATCTGTGAGGTCCATTACAGATTAGAAAAGAAACTTCAGTGTTTCTGAGCAGCGTCCAGTTATTGAGCCCCAGGACCTCTCCAGATCTGTCCTTCAGTCCTCCTGCCCTGGTGATCCTTGGTCTCTGCAGGATCCATTTTTGCCATCGACATAATTGCCTCGTGGTTTTCCTTGACCATGTTTGACTCTGAATTCTTTGGGAATGAGATTAGTGGGTTTGTATTTGCAAAGCACACAGTTCACCTCTATAGTGCCATATAAATGCTTATCCCCGCGTAATTATAGTAGCCAGTGGCTTAGACATGCTGTACTGTGCTCGGGGAGGAAACAGACAGATTTCTGTGCGTCACAGAGAGGAAAGCGACAGACTGTGTTTGCTCCTTAATTAAAACATTTCAGTGACTTTAGCTTGAGCAATATAAAACTGCCCTGGATAGCCTAAATGTGCCTCAATTAAGATTTCAGATAAGATCTCCTGCCAGAACTGAGAAGATGCCCTGGTAACAGTGACGGTCAGGGCGAAGTGCTGGCTTGGAAGCATGGGAACAGAAAGCACAACCCTGTCTGTCCCCTCACCTTCTGGAGCTTAAGGGACAAATATTCCCAGAAAACCCTTTGTGTCCTAAAGGACAAAAAATCTCCATTGTTTTTCCAGATTTATTGTTGCAACAGGTTCAAAGGCCCTTCACCCTCCTTCCACTAAATTACCAGAGCACTGACTGGGGTAATGGTTGCTTCTGTCCTGAACCAGGAGTGTTACCATGGGGCCACAGGGTGTTAATTCCAGGTAGCACCTGACCATCTCATTGACTGTCTTCTTTTCATAATTAAGCAACTGGGTAAAGCATGGATCAGTGAGTGGGTATCAAATACATTTATTAAGGTTGTCCTTTTACTGAACAATTTACCATGAAAGCAAAAATGTGCCAGAATGATCTATGCTGACATCAGGTCTCTGGTCGTTGCCTGTCCTTTCAGAGCTGGCACAGGCAGCCCAGAGAGATTGTGGAGTCTCCATCCATGGAGATATTCAAAACCTGACCAGACATGGGCCTGGGCAACCTGCTCTAGATGACCCTGCCTGAGCAGGGGTTTGTACTAGATCATCTCAAGGGGTCCCTTCCAACCTCAGGTATTCTGTGATTCTGTGAGCTGGGCCTGACTGGGTTTGTATCACCCGCATCCACATGTTCATCCCTGGCAGCAAAGAGAACTCCTAGATGGGATGCAAAGCCCTTTGTCTGAAACCCAAGCAGGGTGGGGGGAGGAGGACCCTTGTTCATCCTGTACTGAAAGTTCAGCTGGAGAATTGTTCGTTTCCTAACCTTATTCTCCTATTCACATTTTCGATGACTAACCCTTGGGAACCCAGAGTACAACGGGCTGAATTTATTCATAGTCCGAGCATTATGCAAGCGCCCTCTGAGGCAGTTTCCTCTCACGATGCCACACCATTGAAGGCAGCCCTGACCTTCGGGGACCACCCTCTTCAGGAATGGCGGGTTATTCAGCCTGCATCCTGTTTCAGAACCACACGCCCCTCCTGAGCGGCTGGCTCACCGCTGCAGCGGGGGCCTGACCGTTTGTTTCACAGCATTCCCGCTGTGGAGCAGCACTCCCAAAGCAACCGGTTGTGAGAGTGTGACCCACTCTTCCTGGTGCTGGGTCAGAACTGAGCTCACTCCGGGTGTACCCGGCTAAAGCAAGACTGATCCCACAAACCTGCAGGCAGAGGTGTCAGCAACTTGTCTGGCATCAGAAGGAAAACACACCCTTGGTGTATGGCCTTGCATATCACTTAACCTCAGCTGAATACATGTAGGAAGCAGCGATCTGGCTCACGCTAATCCTTATTCAAGATAAGCCCTTTGAAGTCCATGTATGCTGCAGGCAGGGCCAGCTCAGCATTTTTGCCAAGTTGGTGAAACGTTTTGACAGCAACTGCTTTCCTTTTCCCCAAAACAACAACTGGCTCTTGTTCTGCTTATTTTAATCCTGAATAAACCCTTCATCACATTTCCGTCTTGCTTTGCATTCGTATGAGAGAATGCCATTGCCACCACGATTTCTCTCACGCACGAATACGCAGGCTCATTGCATACAAATCCCCCTTTTCTCAGAGCCCAGCCCTGCTGGGTTGAGAGTAGTGTCTGCCCCGGGTTTCGTGCTGGTCCCAGAAAGAGAGAGCAGGTTGCAGAGCAGAGAACAGACTGTGCTTGCCATTCTTTGTACTGGGGAGAGTCAAACCAGTCCTTCCTTATGGGGAATCACAGGAATGTAAGGCTGGGAAGGATCTAGTTTAGGCTGTCCCTCTTTGCTATGGCAGATTTTTGTCTAGTCTTAAAAACTCCAGTGCAAAGATTCCACACATTTCTCCTTGGCAGCTCGGTGCAGTGTTTCATGTTGTGTTGGAGGCTCTGACTTGAGACTAACCCGTGTCCAGATTTGCTAGGTGTTTTCTTTTTCCGCCTAGAAAAATCGCCTGCGCAGATTTTTGAGGATTGTCTGTAGCACAGCTTGGATAGGAAGGCTACACATGTGGAAAAACTGGACATATTGCCAGGACCTGTGCTGACCTATTGTACAATCTGTGTGCAGGAAACCAGACCAGGAAGCACTGATCTTATTCTATGGATGGGATGCAGTTGCTTGGTGAATACAAAGTAAATTCACAGTGTCCCAAAAGTCTGGGATTTATTACGTATAAGCAACATCTCTGATCACAGAATCAGAGGGAAGTAGTGGATTTGCTGTGTGGGCTCTGCAGAACATGACAGAAGCAGGCAACATGCTGCAACTACGATCCTGGAGAGACACAACAGCAACTGTGAGATGCCCAGGATATTAGACACCAACATCACTGCAGCATCTTGGGTCCTGCTTCAAGTCGCACCCATTCTTTGTGATCTGGTCCAGCCCTCTTGGGCCTCTACCTTCTCCTTCTTCCCCAATTATTATTTCAGGGGGACACCCTGGACAGAAGCACAGCAGCCCTGTGCTGGCTGCAGGGTGTGATACACTCCCGCTTATTGCTGGGGTGAAGCATGGAGGGAAATCAAAAGGTACCAAGTGAGATACACAGAAAAAAACCGTGATTTGGGGAGCAGTACTTCCCTCCTTGTCTTCCACCACGCCTCACAAGTCATGCTTTTATGACAGCTGTTTGCATGACCCACAGGGTGACCTAGACCCTGACCTAGAAAAAGGGCAATTCCACACTAAGTAACGTTTTGGGTTTTGCTTGGGTTGTTTTTACTTCAGCCAACGAGCAGTTGTGCTGGTCTGACTGAAGCTGCTGTCTGATTGTCTCTGAGCAGAACTGAGCAGCAGGGCCAAATGTGCCTTAGACTGGGCTGAAGACCGCAGCTGAGGTGGCACAGCAGCAGCAGGGATGCCTGGCCAGTTCATCATTCCCCCTCCACCATGTCCCCTTCCCCTTGTGTCCTCCCCACTGTCGCTTGCGTATGTCGCACAGTGCCATGGGCGGCTGTTGGGTGAACTGGCCCGGAGAATTGATCTAGCTGAAAGATCATCCACCAGAATAAACCCAAAAGCGACCATTTTCAGTGCCATCCCTTCCTCAGAGAGGTCCACTGCATGGTTGGAGGGTAGCAGCCAGGGGACAGCCTGGCTTACCTTGTGCTGCTGCCGAAGACGACCCCAACAATCCTCAGCCTCTGTCACGTGAAGCCACAGCCTGAATGCGGGCAGTTTCCTCACGCCTAACTTAACCGTATTCTCATATTCTGTTTCTCAGCACAACCTTGCATTCTGAAGGGGAGGGCGGTAACTTTTCTTGAAATTTCACATTGTTTTGTTAGCAAATAGACTCATGTTTGACACAACATCCGCCATGTCTGCCAGATCGGCAGGGTTTTCTTTCTTTTCTCTGGCTCTTTTCCTCCTCGTTTTTTTTTCCCCTTCCAGTATTCTCTTAATTTAGACTGGACCCTCCTGTAACAGCAAGTCAGTGACTTGCTTTGGGCGAAACAATTTGTACACTAGATTTATTGTCTTCCTGCTTGGATGTCCATCTTGTAATGTCTTCCGCATCCAAGCCCATCCAAGTTTCTTTCTCTCTTTTTTCCTCTTTACTTTGAGCTTAGTGTTTTGAAGGAAGTTGATCAAACTGAGCATTCTTGTGAATTTGAGCTTGGCTGCCAAGAATGTAAGTGATTCATCCCCCTGTAAGGAAAAGTGCTGGCAATAAAACAGTCCCCATTCCCCCTTTTTAACATGCAAAATACTGTTACTGCTCAAAACAAGCACATCTCTTTACTCAGAACAAACTGTTACGCTTTTAATTGCACGACAACTAGAATTCTTAAAATACCTTTAAGCTCTATTCTTAGAAGAAGGAAATATTACCAGCAGAGGCCTTGAAAGCGATGAGGTGTAAATTACAAGCACAAGTAAAGCACAATGAAATGGTACCTTGCCTCATATCCTCCATATTGTTACCTTACCCTCAGCAGGACCAAATTCCAGCGGTTTTTCCTTTGCGCTTTGTGTTGCAGATATTTTAAGAACCCTTCAGGGAAACGCAAAATAATTTCAGGGAGGAAACGTGTTATTTACTTGAATGAGGACAGCGCAGGAGCTGAACAGTCTATTCAGTGAGGGGAGTTAATGTCCCGGTTTGTCCTCTATGGCGGTGCTGGTGTGGCAGGACAGGCACAGGG
>NW_009260611.1:195569-204087 GCF_000687185.1 Egretta garzetta
CCTCGGTGCCACTTAGCAAACTCCCCGGGCGCCTGCCACAGCCATGTCCCCTGCACACGGACACCCCGCCTGCGCCATGCCTGCCTCACCACTTCTGCTACAGCGCTCCATCGAGCCAAGGTTTTCACAGGTCCATCAAGCAGAGCGCCTGGCATTCTGCACACTCCACCCCAAGAATCAGAGGGCTTGTTTATAGTCTGAAGCAAAAAAAGGTAGCTTGGGATTAAGTATGCATTCTTACAGATGGGAAAGCAGGATTTGTCTTTTCGGGGAGTCTTTCTTTAAAGTCTATGTTATTAGTAAAAGACTGCACTGCTGTTTGTCATAGCTTTGGCTTCCCTCCCGGCTGGGCCAGGAAACAGCACGCACAAAGTATAATGTCCCACATTTCAGCAGCATCCCCACAGCCTTGCTCGCGCTCCATCAGTGACGCACAGGTAGGACCAATAACACTTTCACCTGACATTTTTCAAACCTACCAAGGACCAGCTGCTTTCAAGTACCTTTTACCATCTACTAATAATCCCTGCCAGCTAGCCTCCGATAAAGCCACTCACAACCCTGATCCTGATGGCCAGGGTCATGGGACTGTTGTCCCAGCAAGAAACCAGGGCTCGTTCAAGCAGCCTGAAGAAACTGTAAAACGTCCTGCAGTTCAGCTGTCAGCATCCAGCGTGTGCAGAGCTAAAGGAGCCGTACAACTCACACCCTGCAGGGAGCTGGAGGAGGATAAGCTTCAGTGTCCCCAGAAGCAGGTACACAGCCCATTCTTGGTGGCCTTCCACCACGGACTCCACCAAAAATTACCAACTTAAGGAAAATGCTCAAAGAATGTTGGATGAAAAAGTGTTTGTCCAAGTCCAGGCATCCCTGAGTGCAAGATAGAGTGAGAACTTCTCCTGATTGACCAAAGATTTCATCTGCCTTCAAAACATAAAATCATGAAAAATGCATAACATCTTCGTATGCCAAATCATTTGCACCCACTGGCCATAGTTCATAGAAGAACTACAAGCCATGTCAACACAAATACACAAATCTTCCCCCTTCGTTTGCAGCCCAAGGTGGAAGAACGCTCATGAATCTCTCATTCTGACAAGTCTTCATGGTTTCCAATCAGAAACCAATCAATAACTTCTATGGTGTATCATTTCATTTTTGGTCTGGGCTAAAATCCTTTCTGAATCTCCTTCATGTTTGATGATTGAAGCACGTTTGATCGGTAGCTCCAGACTTTTCTGGGTTGAAGCCAGACCCAAGTCTGAAAGAAGTGATCAGCAGCCAGCTGATCAGCAGACTGCTGTACTTCAACGGCATTTTAAGATCTGGCCCATACGTCAGAATTTGTACGTAAGAATTTAGCAATAGCTGTGCCCTGTGTTCTAAATATTTCCATTTTGTTATTTTCAAAACATTGTGCTTAGCTGATTGTTCATCTCTAACAGGCAGGGCATCTCTCTGTACCTCCGGTAACAGAACTTTTGCAATTTTTGTATTTGAGAGTTTCACCTCCTTTCATATAAGGTGTCTCTTTTTCTAGTATTTGTTTCACTGAAAAATCCAAGATCTCTTTTTTAGAGGTAACATTAAGTGATAATGGTCTTTTAAAAATATAAACACGTGCATTATATTGGTGTATCAGCTGGTAATTATTATGCTTTTGCACTCCTCAAGCCCAAATAAAGCACCAGAGCATATTTTATCTTGCTTCATATTGAACAAATCTAAGAGGTGTAAAGAGACATTCCCTTTGCTCTTCTGTGCCCTGAAGTTTTATAGAAATTAATCTAAATTATTCTTAGCTTTGTAACAGGGGTAACAAAGCATAAAGCTGACTGTGAAGTAGTGTCAATCTAAGGTCTTTTTTTCCCCAAATCCACTTCTTTCCTTCCCCTTTCTTCATTTGCAGGAATTCTGTGAGGCACTTATTTATTTTTTGGAGTGCTGCACTTCCTTATACATCTTCTGAACACACATGCAAAAAAAAAGCACTGCTCACAGCAATCTGAAATGTCACAGTCTGTCATGCTGTCACATAAAATGTCACATCGTACAGCTTGTCATTTGAAAGCACTGGCTTATGGACAGATGTCACCTCCTGGCTCCAGCTGAACCACTGACAGAGAGGCCCTTTACCACCATCCCCTCTGGCCCACTGGTGTGCCAGAAGAGCTGTTTGTGCGAACACTTCCGCACCCACTCCAGGCAAGAGCAACGAGATTGTTGTAAACAATTTAAGTATGAAGTCTTTGCTAACCTCTTTCATCGTAATACGTCTGCAGAAAGCTCATCCCGGCCAGCTCTGCCAAGAGAGCTGAGAGAGAGGGAACAGCAAGAGACGTGAAAGCAGTGGCCGCAGCGTGCACCTCTCTCTGTGCCCTTACGATCACTCGTCTGTAACCCCAACATGCCTCTGCTGCTCTGCAGCAAGACCTCACAGCTTCTTTTGCCATGTGCAAAACGTGATATAATACAACCGATAACAACAGTCAGCGGTACATTCCAACGTTATTCCTTCTTACTCAAAGGAGCAGGCGTCCACAAATTTTCTAACAACTTTTCTTTCAAAGCCATTGCGATCTGCAGAGCCGAAGTGATTCTGCCTTACATTATGCCTACAGGAGGTTCTGTTTTACTGGCACTATTCCCACTACTATCGTTAAGATTATGTCAGTGTTTCCACTAAGCGCTGCGTCTCTGAGGAGCTTACGGTAACCAAGCCGTCAGAATTCATTCTGGGCTCAAACTTCACCTATTGTAAATTTCCAGTGACGGACATTTCCTTTCTTTAAAAAACATTCAGTTAATTGATATTGCAATACATACGACATAGCATTCAGAAAAGAAATTTGGGTTTATATTGCACTATTCAAAACCTTGCAGGTAATTTATCGCAGCCAGAACATTTTGGTCGTAAGTGGCCACTCAGGCAAAAAAAATAAATTACAGAATTCTGTTTTCTGACCTGCACATTGAGCCACAAAAGATATTGCTGTGATATAGCTGGGCTGTCTCGGGGTGCTGAGGCTTTGCTTTGTGCTTGACAAGGCCTGCCACATGGAACTACTTATTTTGGAGGAAAGTTTTGCTCGGCTCTTCACAATGATGCTTCTGGAGGCAGGACACATGTAATGGCTTACACAACATCAACCTTTGTTATGAAGGATATGGCAGTGCTCTCCTAAACCTTCTGTGGGGCACTGTGAGCCCCAGAACCAAACCAAATAAAACATGATTTGCTGTGGCTGACAAGAGAGGATTTATTTATCAACAGCTCTGCTGTCATTAAAGAATTGGTGTGAAACGCCACGGGCAAGGGGAGATTTTTTGTGTTAAGACCCATCATCCTGGGTCAGAAAACAGAGAGGCGAATATCTGCTCTTGGCATGCAGAATCCATCTTTATCCATCTCCTATTTTTGATAGGAACTGTGTGTGCCACAGACTGGAAACTTCCAGAGATGCATGGCAAGCTGAAGAGCAGCATAGCCAGGAAGCTACATATAAAATATATGTACTTCAGTATACTCAGTCACATCTCTTAGAATTTTCTACTTTAGGAGAAAAAGCTCAAGTCTTTTAGTATTATTCTTCCATGGAAAGGGAAAAGAACAGATATTTGGGGGAAGATGCTGGAATAACCATCAACCTAATCTGTTAGCACTTATTCATGGAAATGTTCCCACCAAAGCATGAGCAGGACTGTGTCCATCCCAAGGAGATACTCGCCCCCTTCTCAGACTCTCGTGTCATGTTCAAGGACAGGATCACACTAATCCAGGAAGCAGCCAAGGAAGCGATTTGTCTGCACAGGAAACATAGAAGACAATATTAAGGACACCTCTTCCAGATGATGAAGTTGCGCAGGGACGCGCTGGCTTTGCCACCCGGGGCGTTTGCAGGGCAGCGCTGCTGCCCTCAGAGCAGCTGGCACAGGGCTGCAGGTCAGGCAGCCTCCGTGTTCCCAGGGCTAACTGGTGGCAGCAACACCCGCAACTGGGAAAAGCACCAGCGATGACAGTAACCACTGCTGTCTGCAGCGGCGCTGCCCCAGTGAAGGAAAACCAGGGAACAAGGGAGCACAGGGAGGGGCCCGTGTTGCCAACTGAACTGTTTGCAGTGAATTACAGGCTGACAAACTTCTGATGTTGGTTGTCCTCTCTATAACACACATCTCGTACACAACCTTAAAAATTTCCACTTATTGCAATGACAACCCATTTATTCCTTCCCTACAGCGCACGAACATTTCTGTACTGAGGTAATTTAATACAAACAGTAGGGGGGAAATCAAGAATCTATGGTAGAGTATTACCCAAGTTATAAAAGCAGTTTATTACTCTATTGTGTGTCTAAAATTTCTGGAACATTGTAGCAGATGTATTTTATAGAGAAATGACAACACGTTTTAATGAAATCCAGGTTTAGATTCTGGCAACATTTCTTCCTTAATTTTATATTTTGTAACCGAGTCTACTACCCCACCAGGAAAAATCAATGGAATATTTAGTACATCTCACCATCACACCTTCACGTGTATTTGTATAGAGAAGAAAATAACTCTACGTGACAGACCAGGACTTACTTGTTCTTTACTTGAAACTGAATTCTGTCTTCCTCGGCTTTTACAAGAACTACAAGCTCCAGTTTGTTCCGGTCCCTTCCAGGTGAAATTCAAGCAGTCATTACAAATGCTGCTGGACCTTCCTTGCATAACATGCACCCTGCTGTTGATTTAGACCACAAACAGTTCTGCACTGGGTCGGCCTGAAGGGCTGCGGAGCTGCTCTCCAGCTCCCTCCTCTCCCCCCTCAGGGGACGCGGGCAGGGTCACATCCTGCGTCCCTTACCAGTGCCCAGCTCCGCGCCCGGGCCTATTGCAGAGCACAGGAGCCCTGGGGATGTCCTTCCGAGTCCCTTGCACACCCGGATGCATCAGGTGCGATTTAGCTGCCCGGTATTAGTTTGTCTCTGCTGATTATGGATAAATCACAGCTTTAAAAAAAAAAATTATAGTTCAGTCAAATATATTTGCTTTATGAGAACATCTCCGATGCAGGAGTAAGCATCTCTGCCAAATTGTGTTTCTTTCTCAAAAGTAGGTGCATGCTGCAGGTTTTCAGACAAACTGCTGTAGGTACTTAAAATGAACAAAAAATAATAGAAATGTGAGTGATAACGCTCATCTGCCTAAAATATTATTCCTGTAAACATTGTTTTCTGAACCTAAAAAAAAAAAGTATCCTGAGGATGCTCTTTCAGGAAACACCTGACGTGGAAAAGTTCCATCTGAACGGCAGATTTATAACATCTGGCAACACCACGAACGGCTTTAAGCAGGGCCTTGCAGTGGCACGTACCAGGCAGCTTGGTTTACACAAGCCGCACCGGTGGCTCTGCCTTGCACGCGACGCCTGGCTCCCAGAGCGTGTGTGAGGCTGTGCAGACTGACCGCTGCCACGTGAACAATGGTTAAATAGCAATTTCACGATATTGCGTAACACCAAATCCAATTTGAGACTTTGCTCACTAGGCTGATTGTAAAGATGTTTGAAGGGTGACTGTGCTGTTGCCAGAACAGGGAAGTTGAACCTTCCACAACCAAGATAAAGACCAAATCCTCTATCAAACAGCCTTATGGGATACAGATACAACCATGCAACATTAAGGAGTGGTCCGTAGTCCTGGAGAGGAAGAATGTGCGCATGCAGCCAATGAGCCAGGGGTCCTGGGAGCCTTGGGAACCTGAAAACAGCACGCTGCAAGGAGTGAGGCTAATTCAGCTTCTTTGAACTGAGATTCAATATACTCATGGGTCCGAAATGTTCAGAGTTCCTTGTTCTGGTCATTTGTTAACAATTTTTCTAGTTCCTTGGCAGTTTACGTCAATGGTTGATATCCCAGGCCCAGCTCTGCCATTCCTTTCTGGATGTTCCCAAGGACGCTTTTTCATTTACTATCACCTTCTCTGTTCTGCCTAGAAAGTTTTAAGTCACACAGTATCAACTGCTCCTTTTGTTTTTCCCCTTTCAATCACAATTGACTTCTGGTAAGTGTTTCACAGGCCAGCAGGCTGCCTGACCCACAATGCTCCCCTCTAAATGGCGGCACAGCGTTGCCCAGTCCCGTATCCGAATGGCACCAACGCACCATCTCATTCATACCTTTCCCAGATGCTCCAATGAGCAATTAAAAGTTCACTATTTAAATAACCACTTAAATAGGAATGTGTGTTAACAATTTTTGGAGTGCCAATTTGCACTTCTGAGACCCCTTGTCTCAGTTCTCTACAGGCATTCATATCTGAAAATGTTTGGTTCATATTTTGGGTATCTCCCTTACAACAACAGACTGAGCAGAGCCTTGCTTCAACACTTCTATTCTGCCTCACTACCTGAGTGAGGAGCTTTCATTTCCTCTATAGCACACGCTATGCCCACACATCCACGCACAAACATAGGCACTGCTTGCACAGAACACAGACAGAAAACCAGCCCCCAAGTGGATAGCTTTGTCTTAAATCAGGGAATTTCACCTGTTCTTGGAAGCATCCAGCAAAGGCCACACCTGGCAGAAGAGAGGGGAAAACCCTCACATGGCTGACAGCAAGGACGGGCAGCGGGGAGCTAAATCCCCCTCCTTTGGCAAGAGCGAGCTGTTGGACTAACTCAGGGACACGTGGGACCTCAGCCTAAACGGGTGGGAGTCTGGTTTACCAGGTTATGCCTTGTTTAACCAGACAGCACCGTCTCCAGTAAAACCTGCATCCCGCAGCCCAGGTTACAGATCGCGTAACTGCATTTTCATTTCCAAATAATTCCCAGCTTTCTCTTCCAAATACGTAATGTAAGAATCTAAGATTTTAGACTGAAAATAAATTGTGACTGTTAATACAGTTCATGAATAATAAATTAAGTCATGCTTGAATTTACTTAAAGCTCAAGCACACTAGGTCATTTTTCACATAAATAAAGCACTCAAAGAGTTCTAGCAGAAGGAACTACTTGGATTCATAATAGAACTGTGCTTTATTTGTTACAGCTGTTCCTTTATGATACCTGATCCCAGACATAAATTCCTTTGTTTTGGAAATGGCGGTTCACATACTGAGCCTGAAGCGCGTATTATCAGGGCAGATATAATTAATTTTAGCAGCGTAATGAACTGTATGGTTGCCTGGGAAATCAAATCCTTCAAATGGTGGCAAGGCTGAGTCATTCCCTTTGGTAATAAAATGATGATATGCTGTAACTTAACGTGGATTAAAAACTGTACAATACTATCCAGGCTACCACAAAAGGAAGTTAATAAAAGCTGAGGGTGAACTCTAAGAGGTTGTTGGCTCTCTTGACTTGTATTAGGTGTGCCATAAATCAACATTTTAAAACCAAACACTATTGGTTATATTAGAGGTGAACTGCAAGAGCTTTTTTCTTTTTTTTTTTGTACTATGGACTCACAACTCTTTTTCTTCTTTATGATGTGCACAGAAACCTCATAGGTGAATATATCTTTCTAACTTCCCCCCCATTACATATTTGTAAAATAAATAATACATTGAAAAGATAAATCTACAGTGTCTGGAAATGTGAAATCAAACCACATCACCCTCAGCGCACAGGTATTCCAACAGTTGTAACACCTTAACGAGCGTATACCTATTTCACGGTGCAGAATTTCTTGTATTTCTTTCTCTCTGATACTATACTTAATACTTGAGAAAGCAACCCAGCACAGATGTAAGTCCACTCTGGATCTCCTTACTCAGAGAAGCAGAGACAGTGCAGAATGGGGACCTGGGGACACAGCTCCGGTGGTGCATTGTTCTGTGTTCTGTTCTGTGCAAGCACCAACAGAAAATTACACAAGCAGTATAGGAACACTATAATAATATAGCACCAAATATGTAGTCGCCGGCAATGTAGTCGCCAAGCCCCTCTCCATGATATTTGAAAAGTCATGGCAGTCAGGTGAAGTCCCTGGTGATTGGAAAAAGGGAAACATTGTACCCATTTTCAAAAAGGGCAGAAAGGAAGACCCTGGGAACTACCGACCTGTCAGCCTCACCTCTGTGCCCGGGAAGATCATGGAACAGATCCTCTTAGAAGCTATGCTAAGGCACATGGAGGCCAGGGAGATAATTCGAGATAGCCAGCATGGCTTCACCAAGGGCAAGTCCTGCCTGACGAACCTAGTGGCTTTCTATGATGGTGTGACAGCATCAGTAGACATGGGAAAACCAGCAGACGTCATCTATCTGGACTTCAGCAAAGCCTTTGACACAGTCCCCCACAACATCCTGCTCTCTAAATTGAAGAGCTATGGATTTGACGGGTGGACGGTTCGGTGGATAAGGAACTGGCTGGATGGTCGCGTCCAGAGGGTAGTGGTCAATGGCTCGATGTCCGGATGGAGACCGGTGACGAGTGGTGTCCCTCAGGGGTCCGTACTGGGACCAGTGCTGTTTAATGTTTTCAATGACTTAGACAGCGAGATCGAGTGCACCCTCAGCAAGTTTG
>NW_009260611.1:204705-205996 GCF_000687185.1 Egretta garzetta
TGGAAGCATTCAAGACCAGGTTGGATGGGGCTCTGAGCAACCTGATTGAGTTAGCGGTGTCCCTGCTCACTGCAGGGGGGTTGGACTAGATGACCTCTAGGGGTCCCTTCCAACCCAAAACATTCTATGATTCTATGATTCAAATATACCTTAATGGCATGGTTAAGGGATGGGAGCATCTGTCCTATGAGGACAGGCTGAGAGCTGGGACTCTTCAGCCTTGAGAGAGACAGCTCCTATCACAGTGTGCCTGACGGGAGGGAGTAAAGATGATAGAGCCAGGCTTCTCAGTGGTGCCCGGTGACAGGAGAACAGGCAACGGCACATACTGAGATACCAGAAACTTAATTTAAATGTCAGAAGAAAAATAAACTAATTTTTTTTTTTTTTTGTGAGGGTGACTGAGCACTGGAGCAGGTTGCCTAGAGAGGTCTCCATCACTGGACATACTCAAAACCTACCCAGACCTGGCCCTGAGGCACCAGCCCGTGCTGATCCTGTTTTGAGCAGGGCTTTGGACAAGGCAGTCTCCTCCAGAGCTCCCTTCCAGCCTCAGCAATTCTGCGAGTCTCTTTGCACCTGCAAGCACATACATTTCTGCATCATTTTACACAAGAGTTTGTTTTACTCTTGAAATGACAAATAAATTCACAGCACTTCAGAAAATAATAAAAGTGTAAATTCTGTGAAAACAAACGAACAGCCACTGATTCTGAGTAACAAACAACTCTCAACGTTTTAAAAAAGTTATCACATCGGAAACACAGCTCGCTCTCCTACTTCTTCTGTAAGACACAACCACAGATTTAATTTAATGCAAGATTCCATTCTTGGAAAAACAAGACCATAAATGGAAAGCATATGCATTTGATGTTTCCTGAATATAATATTAGGGGACGCTAAATTCTAAATACGATTTACCCCTTTCTCATTTATTTTAATCTACCGCTAGTTACAGTGGTTAATTGTATTATTTACTGATGTTAGACATCTGTTTAAATCTGGCTCCATAGAGGAAGAAGTGGCTTTTTCCAAGAGGCATCGGTATCAGCAGCTTGTTGAAAGATATTTTGTATTAGAAACCGCAGGCAATGGTTCAGAGAATACGCGAGCACAAGACTGAGCAGAACCAGGAGAGAAGCCTACGCCAGCGCACCCCAACCCCTGCCAAACCAGAGCCTGAGGAGGGTAACGCGCTGCCACACCGGCGACTCCATCCCGGGTGTTTCAGGGAGGATGAGGCGAGGTCCTGCCAGGCAACCACCAGTCACCACGCTGCCCCAGCACAGGG
>NW_009260611.1:206931-210928 GCF_000687185.1 Egretta garzetta
GCAGCGGGGGGGGGGAGGGCGCCTCCCACCGAAATACGGCGCCTGTGCCTGTCGCCACGGCGGCTTGGAGGTGGCATCCCTGGAAGCACAGCTCTAGCGAGGCGCTGATTGCTGCACGGCGAAACTTACTGCGGTTGGATTGCCCCATTACCGGTGCACGTAACCGGAGGCTTGTGTTGTGGCCTGTCTTTGGTTATCACAACGCATCTGTTCGACGTAGAGATTCTCCCTTAACTAATGCTTAAATTTTGTTCCAATAGCCCTGTTTTTTCAGTAGTAGTTGTCCCAGAAGGCTTGAACTGTTGTGCGAATGGTGTGCTGGTTTTAAGTCAGAGCCTCTTGAGGGTGGAGTAGCGTGTTTCTTTTTGTCTGGTCAGGTAGCAGTGCTTTAGCAGGGCTGCTTTTTATTGTTTTCGAATTTAGTTTGGAGAACTGCTTTAGTCTGCATTGCAAGCACGTTAGTTTTTGTTTATAGTATTTTGAAGAATGCTTTTGAAAGCAAATTATGTTGCTACTTAAATCTCCATGGCCTCTGTTAGCATTATAACTTGTATGTCATATGGTTGAATAAATCCATTTTTGTGACTAGCAAAGCATGCAGTTCTGATTTACTTCTTAATGGGATTTATGGACTCGGTCCAGGCTGTTGATGGCATCTGAGCTGTTTGCCATCTGCAGAAGTCAGAATGGGCATTGTCTGTCAACACACTGCTCCTTGGTTGCTCAAAGCTTGGAGCGAGCGTTCAGTCTGTATAATTAGAGCTGCTTTAGTTGTGATGATTGAGTCCTTTTGTTCTTGAAATTCTAGAAATGAGTTTTAGCCCTGGTCTGGTTGAAGGCTGGGAAAAGGAGGAGTGCTGCTGGTTAGGGCAGAAGCGGAAATCTTGATGGAAATGGAAGACTATTCATTATTTTTTTTTTCTTTTATTTCTACATTTCTCCCAGTATTCAAGAAACTATTTTAACACAGGCACCAACTTAGGTGAAGAAATACTTACAGTGTTCCTTGTATAAATGCATTAATGCATTTTAAAAAAAAATGTTTCCTGCTGCTTAAATAGTGACTCTTTTGAGAGACACGGAAAAGCAGATGTTGAAACATGCACAAAGGTGAAGAGACTTCTCTAATATTGCAGTAAATTAGAAGCTACTATAGCTAGAACCATGTTTGCGCTAAACCGTATTGTCTCTAGCGTAAAGTAAGTGGTGAATTCTCCTAGGTGTTTTATTCAAATTAGAGCAACTTCTTGTCACCTGATCGTTAGACCAAAATGTATTGTTTGGAATGTTGGGTAGTTGTGAAATCAATGGCTCGCTGTGTAGCCAAAATGTAAGATCTTACTCATCATCAGGTATTGACAGGAAGTATGCAAAGGCAAGGAAATGCATGGTCAAGTTGGAGCAACATACTGATTCCGCCTTAAATGGATCTTGGGCAGCTTTTCTTTATTGTTCTTACTTTTGAGAATGTGAACCGCTTTGGTTTGTTTGCTTAACCTAGGATGGATGCAACTCTGAAAGAGCTGACCAGCTTAGTGAAAGAAGTCTACCCAGAAGCACGGAAGAAGGGCACACACTTCAACTTTGCAATTGTCTTTACAGATCTCAAGAGGCCTGGATATAGGTAAATGGCATTTCTTCTCTGGGTTAGTAGAAGACTTCAGGCACTGAAGCAGTAAATAATTTTTCATTAACGCAGATCTTAAAGTTCAGAGCCCACAAACCAAATTTCTGAACTTCTTGGTAACATACTACCTGGCAAACTAAATTTTGCTTGGTGGCCATCATTGTTAACGTGTTCCCAAAACATTGAACCTTTGTGCTCGAAGGCTTTGGTTGTTGTATTGGCAGCCAACCAGAACATGGGCCTACAGCTTGGGATGAAGCTTTGTCTCTGGTGATAGGAGGCATGGTAGGTCTGGTATCTGAGAACGCTTTGGAGTTTTAGCAGTGACCTTGCAGGTGTCCGTCTTCCAAAACTGGATGAGCTAACCTTTGTCAGCAACCAGTGGATGTATCCTGCTCTGCAGCCTGTGGGGTCTTGTCCTGTGTTGTGTGTGGAAGGGGGCAAGGGGTTCTCTCTTATTATTTAACTTAATATGGTGGAAGGTTCCCCCACCCCTCTGCCCCATCAGAAGGAGGGTCTGATGTGGCTTTGCTTGGTGCACCTGGTACTGGAGGGGAAAAAAAAACCCAGCATCCTGTGTACATAGCTAAATGCTAAATGTAGTGCAGAAGTTGGCATGGGAAGGTTGGCATGAGCCAACACAGTTCCTGTTTTGCATGTGGAGAGAGATTTGCCTCCGATAACCACCTTGCCTTTTCTCTCCTGTGCGCAGGGTGAAGGAGATCGGCAGTACCATGTCGGGCAGGAAGGGCACAGACGATTCCATGACACTGCAGTCTCAGAAATTCCAGATAGGAGACTACTTGGATATAGCAATTACTCCTCCAAATCGTGCACCACCCCCCTCAAGCCGCATGAGACCGTACTAAACTACTGCTGCTTTGTATGATTACATCTTCTGTTTGTTCCTACTTGCTGTTCTAAAGCAGGCTTATTTTTTTTGCTTTTGTTGCTAAGCAAGAACACCTGAAGACAAAGCTAAGCATCAGAAATGAAAGGTAACTTTTAAACCTTAACTTTTAGTTTGTTTAGAAGAAACACTTCTCTTTAGCAGTGCCATTACCCTATCCCTGATTGTCGTAGTTTGAGCAGTAAGTCAGTGTGTCCGGTGTTTCAAGATTTCCATACAACACGACCAGAAGGATTACAGGTGTTCGGTAGTTCTGTCTTGTTTGGAATAAAGATTGATGTTATTAATCTTTTGATTAGTGTGGTGGCTTGTTTTGTTTTTTAAAGTGGATTTCTGCAGAGAAATTTGGAAATGGCTTTTAAGCAGGAGTTGGAAGGAGGGCCGAAGCCTTTATCTCATAACTTGTTGAGTAGAGGCAGGCGGCCTACTGGGGGTCCCTTGCACAGGAGGATTTCTTAAACCACTGCGGGCTGGATTTTGGAGGACGAGCACGTGAGCCATGTGGCTGAAGGCAGGCAAGCTCAGGGTTGCGCTCCCTGCTGATGCGGCTACGCTGACAGGAAAGGTCAGAGATGGGCGGTGGAAGGCTGCCCGTCCTGCCGGGGAGCAAGGGGCGGGCCGCTGCGGCTTCTGGGGGCTGCTCCGACTTGTGGAGGTGATGCCCATCCACAGACTGGGAGCGGTCTCGGTGATACCAGTATATTCCAGGGTACTGGGGAGCTGCTGAACTTATCTGAGGAAGATGTGGTGAAGCACACCTGTGTATCAGCCTTAGTTAAGTTCTGAAGGACTTGGTGTCTTCAAAAATGGAAGGTATAAAGCTGACTGTGAGGGTCTTGCTTTTCTTAGAGTCTCTGAACTTTTTTTGATCATGCACCCCTATCAGTAAGAGATTTTTGAGCCCCACAAATTGTTCACTTACAAATTTTATACATCTACATGTACTAGTATATTATGTGCATTTTAAAACAACACAAAAATAGAAATGAAAAAAGGTGAAATACTTTATAAAATATTTTATAAAGTTGTATGTATTAATCGTACAAAGAATTTTTTCTTCCTGCACCCCACTCGTGTGTGTACCACTTCGGAGATTGTCTCTGGATTGTCTTGCACACCCCACTCTGGAGACGGCTGTCTTAGAAGATGACAATATCTGCAGAGACCTGGCCAGAAGAAATCCGGTGTTTTCAGATTGAGGCGGACTAAGGAGTGGAACTGTTGCCTAATGAAATACAATGGCAGATGCTCTTCCCTGCAGGTCAGCTGAGCTGGGAGGCAGCACCTGTGGGAGTCTTGACCGTGACCACGGGGTTCTTCTTGGCCAAGCAAACCTGTGGGGTGGAGGCAGCTGGCCCGCCTACCTAGATCTGCTGGGCTGTTGACCACAAGCAATGCATTGTCAGTGTACACTGGCCAAGAAGGAAACACCCAATTTTGGTTTCCAGAACTCTTACGGA